>NW_026112147.1:0-177500 GCF_024679095.1 Eriocheir sinensis
AGGAGACAAGGTATGCAGGTTACCTTAGTTACAGAGATGACAATGAGCAGATGAGTTGCCGAGGTGAAACACACTAGCAGGTGGTGTTAATGGAGGAGAGAGAGCACATCGAGGAGGAAAAGTGGAGAAAATAAGAATAAGAAAAAAAAGGAGAATAGAACGCAAGGAAGGAGATGGAACAAGAGAGAACATAACAACTGCACAGGACGTATCAAAAGAAGAGTGAAGAAGCGTGGAAGAAAAAAGAGTAGAAAGTAATAACGATAATGATAATAAAAAAGGTAATACTTTGGACAGTATTGGATGGGCTAGAGTGGACAGTCGAGTGCAGCAGAGACCGCCCAGGAGGAGAGGCAGGCAGTTAGCAAGTTCAGAAGAGCAGTCAGCGCGAAAATATCGATAGAAGATAGAAGAGCAACATGGCGGCAGAATTTGAGAGGTAGCAGACTATCAGTTAGAGCCCCCACAGCTCTAAATCCGGCTGTGTGTGTGTGTGTGTGTGTGTGTGTGTGTGTGTGTGTGTGTGTGTGTGTGTGTGTGTGTGTGTGTGTGTGTGTGTGTGTGTGTGTGTGTGTGTGTGTGTGTGTGTGTGTGTGTGTGTGTGTGTGTGTGTGTGTGTGTGTGTGTGTAATGACAGAAAGAGATAATGAAAAAAAAAAAAACGAACAGCTGTGTTGGGGTTGAGAAGGGCACACCTACAAGGTCAGGAAGAGGAGGAAGAGGGGAAAAAGGAAGAAGGAAATGAAGAGAAAGAATCACGAGGGAAGAGACAAGACGGGGAGGAGGAGAGGAGAGGAGAGGGAAAAGAAAAATAGAATGAAAAGAAAAAAATGAGAGGAGGAAAATGAGAGAAAATCGAGTGGAGGGAGATGAACATTTGATAATAATGATGCGGATGACTTAGATAACATAACTAATTAGATGAGATTTTGATGAAAATACGATACAGAAATAGACCATGGGAAAATATAGATGGAAATACGGTACAGAAGTAGATCATGGGAAAATATAGATGGAAATACGAAACAGAAATAGATCATTGGAAAATATAGATGGAAATACGGAACAGAAATAGATCTTGGGAAAATATGGATGGAAATACGGAACAGAAATAGATCATTGGAAAATATAGATGAAAATACGGTGCAGAAATTGAATATATATATATATATATATATATATCTATCTATATTTATATATATATTTATATATATTTATTTATATATATTTATATATATCTCTCTCTCTCTCTCTCTCTCTCTCTCTCTCTCTCTCTCTCTCTCTGTATGTATGTTTGTGTGTGTGTGTGTGTGTGTGTGTGTGTGTGTGTGTGTGTGTGTTTTTTGGTTTTGAATTTTTCTAAGCACACACACACACACACACACACACACACACACACACACACACACACACACACACACACACACACACACACACACACACACACACACACACACACAGGGCCAGATTTAGAGTTGTGGGGGCCCTGGGCACAGCATGTTGTGGGGGCCCAATTTTCAGTCTGTTAAATGTATTGGGGGGTGGGCAGTGAGCGAAATTTAAGCGATTTGGTTCAGTTGAGAGGGCTAGGGGGCGTTGTATTGGAATATTGTGAAATAATATAATAATACGTTGTATTTATATAATTCATAGCGCACACAGAGCCAGTAGAATAAATTAATTAACCCTAAAAACTAGAGGCTACTGTCAAGTGATCATGTCACCCTACCCCACCCAGTACAAATGACTAAGATCGAGGAAAACACATAAGTTTTGTGTTTCGTTTGTGAGGATTTCACAGGCGAGAGGTGGATTGGATGCTCCTTGTGTCCTGAATGGTGTCATGTGGAGTGTGCTCATTTGTCTGGAATTAAGCAACATACATAAAATTAACTGCATTTGCACCCCATGCCTCCATAACGCATCTCTGGCTACCAGCATTGTGGTAAAAATGGATGAATTCAACCAAGAATTATCTAAAGATATATCTAGTGTTAGGGATCGATGAGGTTGAAGCAAGGGCTGAGAAGGTGCAGGGGGAGCTGGGATCAGTTGCTGACGCGGTTCGTGCAGACAAGGCAAATCTTAGTTGGGCTGAGGTGGCGAAGAGAGACAGGGAAGTCAGGAAGAATCTCTTGTTGTGGAAGCTTCTAACCAGGAAAAGAAGGCAACATATATGAAGGATGAAGTCTCCAAGTCATTGGATTGCATTCACACAACTGATTCAAGATTCACAAATGGAGGTAATATTGTCATGAACTCTGACAATGAGAACACAAGGGATGAGGCTGCTCAACAATTGGAGTCTTATTACCAAGAGTGTTGGAAAGATGAAACCAGAGATAATGACATGCAATGTTGAAAATGAGGAGTCCAAGGAAAAAATAAAGGAGGCCATCTTAGACCGCAATGAGTTCTTACACACAATTGAGGGTGTTGAGAATAAGATTGAGCTGTTTTTTAGTAAGCCTGCAGCTGGCGGCACAATGCACTACATTCTGAGGTGTGATCCAACTGTGAGAGCTGACTCACAAGAATCATGACAAGTTGAAATTAGAATGGAATTATAAACAGTGAGAGACAGATTCCGTGCAATTAGATGCTATCATTGTCAGAGATACGGCCATTTTGAGGTCAACTGTACTGTTAAGAGCAATGGAAAGGCCCAAAAATGTTTCAAATGCACTGACGATCACAAATCGAAGGATTGCGTTGAAGGATTGTGTGAGGTACAATAATCCTGAAATCAACCACTCAGTGAATGACCAGTGTTGTGTAGTACTTCAAACCGAAATCGAGAGAATTCGTAACATTACCGATCATGGCTATTAATTAGTGTTTGTACTCAAAGACAAATTGTGTGTTAAATGTTCAGTGTGTTGGAAATAATTTAGTGTGAACCCAAACACGGCCAAGTGACTTTGATGCAGTGCAGTGCAGAGCAGTGCAGAGCACTGCACCAGCAGCGGAGCGGGGCCTGAAACATCATCAACGGAAACGGTAAACGGAAAAGAGAGAAGAGTGATTGAAATAATGAGAAAAAGAAAACATGAGTCAAAATGAGAAAAAAAAAATAAAGAAAGACACTATGAAAGAGAGATTCTAAGAAAAATAAAAAGGAGGAAAAATACAAATTAAGAAAGGGGGGGAAGAAGGAAGGAATGAAGGAAGGAGAATAAGATAGTTAATGGGATAAATAATTTAAGGAGGAATATTTAGAAAAGAAGACATGGGAATATGAATAACGTTCAAAGGAATGATGAAGAAAGAGAGGGAGAACAAAATATAGGTCACGACTATTTCATGAACTAGTCTATAAGAGATAACAAAAACGATGAATAACTGTGAGGTAAAGACAGCAAGGCGAGGAAAACAGGGATTTGTACATATATCATGACGTAGAGAGAGAAATGAGGAACAGCTGAGAGGATTAAAGGCCCGCCACCGCCTCCTTCTGTCTCTCGAACGACACCCCCGCCACCGCTTCCTCCTTTCCCTCCCACGCCACCCACGCCACCGCCTCCTACTGTCCCTCGAACGCCACCCCCGCCACCGCCTCCTCCTGCCCCTCGCACGCCAACCCGGCCACCGCCTCCTCCTGTCCCTCGCACGCCAACCCGACCACCACCTCCTCCTGTTCCTCCCACGCCACCCCCGCCACCGCTTACTCCTGTCCCTCCCACGCCACCCCCGCCAATGTCTCTTCCTGTTCCTCCCACGCCACCCCCGCTCCCGGTTTACTCCTGTCCCTCCCACTCCAACCCCGACACTGCCTTTTCCTGTACCGCGCACGCCAACCCCGCCACCGCCTCTTCATGTCCCTCCTACGCCACCCCCGCCACCGCCTCCTACTATCCCTAGCACGGCACCCACACCACCGCCTCATCCTGTACCTCGTAAGCCACCCCCGCCACCGCCTCTTCCTGTTCACACCACCCACGCCATGGGCTCCTCCTGTCTCTCGCACGCCATCCCCGCAGCTGTCTCCTCCTGTCCTTCGCACGCCAGCCCTGCCACCGACTCCTCCTGACTCTCGCACTCCACCCCCGCCTCCGCCTCCCCCTGTTTGTCGAACGCCACCCACCACCGCCTCCTCCTGTCCCTCGCACGCTAACCCCGCCACCGCCTCATATGGTTCCTCGCACGCCACCCCCACCACCGCCTCCTCCTGTCCCTCGCACGCCAACCCCGCCGCCGCCTCTTATTGTCCTTTGCATGCCACCACCGCCTCCTTCAGTCATTCGTACGCCATCCTCACCACCGCCTCCTCCTGTCCCTCGCACGACGACCCGGCCACCGTCTCCTCCTGTCCTTCGTACGCAACCCCCGTCACAGCTTCTTCCTGTTTCTCGGACGGCAAACCTGCCAACGCCTCCTCCAGTCCATTGCACGCCAACTTCGCTCCAGCCTCCTCCTTTTCCTCGCACGACACCCCCGCCGCCGCCTCCTCGTTTCCCTCGCACGACACCCCCGCCACCAGCCTCCTCCTTTCCCTCGCACGACACCCCCGCCGCCGCCTCCTCGTTTCCCTTGCACGACACCCCTGCAGCCGCCTCCTCCTTTCCCTCGCACGCCACCCATGCCACCGCCATCTCTTGTCCCTCGCACGCCAACCCGGACACCGCCTCCTCCTATCTATCGAACGCCATCCCCGCCATCGTCTCCTACTGTCCCTCGCACGACACCCCCGCCACCGCCTCCTCCTGTCCCTCTAACGCAAACCCAGCCACTGCCTCCTACTGCCCCTCGAACGTCACCTCCGACACCACCTCCTCCTGTCATTCGCACGCCACCCCCGCCACCGCCTCCTACCTTCCCTCGAACGTTAACCCCGCTACAGCCTCATATTGTACCCCGCACGCCACCCTAGCCACCGCTTCCTCATGTCTCTCCAACGCTTCCCACGCCACCGCCTCCTACTGTCACTCGAACGCCACCCCCGCCACCGCCTCCTCCTGCCCCTCGCACGCCAACCCGGCCACCGCCTCCTCCTGTCCCTCCCACGCCACCCCCGCCAATGCCTCTTCCTGTCCCTTGCACTCCAACCCCGTCACTGCCTCTTCCTGTCCCTCGCACGCCAACCCCGCCACCGCCTCTTCCTGTCCCTCCTACGCCACCCCCGCCACAGCCTCCTACTGTCCCTCGCACGGCACCCCCGCCACCGCTTCCTCCTGTCCCTCGCACGCCACCCCCACCACCGCCTCTTCCTGTCCCTCCCACGCCAGCCCCGCCTCTGCCTCCTCCTGTCCCTCGCACGCCACCCCCGCCACCGCCTCCTCCTTTCCCTCGCACGCCACCCCCGCTACCGCCTCTTACTGTTTCTCGCACGCCACTCACGACACCGCCTCCTCCTGTCCCTCGCACGCCACCCACGTTATCGCATCCTCCTTTCCGTTGCACGCTCCTCCACCACCGCCTCTTCCTTTCCCTTGCACGCCACGCCCGCCACCGCCTCCTCCTGTCTCTCGCACGCCATCTACGCCACCGCCTCCTCCTGTCCCTAGAACGCCACCCACGCCACCGCCTCCTATTTCCCTCACACACGATCCACGCCACGCCCTCCTCCTGTCCCTCAAATGTCACCCACGCCACCACATCCTCCTGTCCCTCGCACGCCTACCCCGCCACCGCCTCCTTCTGTCCCTCGCACGCAACCCCCGCCACCGCCTCCTCCTGTAACACGCACGCCATCCCCGCCGCCACCTCATGCTGTCCCTCGCACGCCAACCTCGCCACCGCCTCCTCCTGTCCCTCGAACGTAAACCTCGCGACCACCTCCTCCGGTCCCTCGAACGCCAACCCAGACACCGCCTCCTATCTGTCGAACGCCATCCCCGCCTCCTACTGTCCCTCGAATGCCAACCCGGACACCGCCTCCTCCTATCTATCGACCGCCATCCCCGCCACCGCTATCTCCTATCTATCGAATGCCATCCTCGCCACCGCCATCTCCTGTCCCTCGCACGCCAACCCGGACATCGCTTCCTCCTATCTATCGAACGCCATCCCCGCCACCGCCTCCTCCTCCTGTCCCTCGCGCCACCCCGTCACGCCACCTCCTCTCCCTTACCTTCGTACGCCACCCCCGCCACCGCCGCCTCCTGTTTCTCGGACGACACCCCTACCGCCGCCTCCTCGTTTCCCTCGCACGACACCCCCGCCGCCGCCTCCTCCTTTCCCTCGCACGACACCCCCGCAGCCGCCTCCTCATTTCCCTCGAACGACACCCCCGCCGCCGCCTCCTCGTTTCCCTCGCACGCCACACATTCCACCGCCTACTCCTTTCTCTCGAACGTTATCCCCGCCACCGCCTCCTCCTTTCCCTCGCAAGCCAACCCTGCCATTGCATCCTCCTGTCCCTCGCACGCCACCCCCGGCACCGCCTCTTCCTGTCCCTCGAACGCCACCCTGCCGCCTCCTCATGTACCTCGCACGCTACCCCCGCCACCGCCTCCTCCTGTCCCTCGCACGCCACCCAAGCCACCGCCTCCTCTGTCCCTCGCACACCACCCGCCACCGCCTCCTTCTGTCCCTCCCACGCCACCCCCCGCCACCGCCTCCTACTGTCCCTCGCACCACCCCGCCACTGCCTCTTCCTGTCCCTCGCACGCCACCCCACCGCCACCTCCACTTCCTACTGTCCCTCGCACGCCACCCCCGCCACCGCCTCTTCCTGTCCCTCTTACGCCACCGCCTACTCCTCTCCTTCGCACGCCACCCCCGCCACCGCCTCTTCCTGTCCCTCACCGCCACCCTCTCTCTGACTCTTTCTGCCCCTTACGCCACCCCTTCCTCCTGTCCCTCACACCACTCCCGACAACGCCTCTTCCTGTCCCTCGCACACCACCCACGCCATGGGCTCCTCCTGTCTCTCGCACGCCATCCCCGCAGCCGCCTCCTCCTGTCCCTCGCACGGCAATCCTGCCACCGACTCCTCCTGACTCTCGCACTCCACCCAAGCCAATGCCTCTTCCTGTCCCTCGCACGCCACCAACACCACCGCCTCCTCCTGTCCCTCGCACGCCACCCACGTTACCGCCTCCTCATGTCTCTCGCATGCCACCTACGCCACCGCCTCCTCCTGTCCCTCGAATGCCACCCACGCCACGGCCTCCTCCTGTCCCTCGCACGCCATCCACGCCACTGCCTCCTCCTCTCCCTCGAATGTCACCCACGCCACCACATCCTCTTGTCCCTTGCATGTCACCGTCGCCACCGCCTCCTCCTGTACCCAGCACGCCATCCCCGCCGCCGCCTCCTCCTGTCCCTCGAACGCCAACCTCGCCACCGCCTCCTCCTATCTATCGAACGCCATCCCCGCCACCGCCTCTTACTGTTCCTCGCACGCCACACCCGCCACCGCTTCCTCCTGTCCCTCTAACGCAAACCACGCCACTGCCTCCTACTGTCCCTCGAGCGTCACCCCCGCCACCACCTCCTGCTGTCATTCGCACGCCACCCCCGCCACCGACTCCTACTGTCCCTCGAACGTTAACCCCGGTACAGCCTCATACTGTCCCTCACGCACGCCATTCCGCCACCGCCTCCTCCTGTCCCTCGCACGCCACCCCCGCCACCGCCTCCTCCTGTCCCTCGCACGCCGCCCCGGCCACCGCCTCCTCCTGTCCTTCGTACGCGACCCCCGTCACCGCTTCCTCCTGTTTCTCGGACGTCAAACCCGCCACCGCCTCCTCCAGTCCATTGCACGCCACCATCGACGCCGCCTCCTCTTTTCCTTCGCACGATACCCACGCCGCTGCCTCCTCCTTTCTCTCGCACGACACCCCCGCCGCCGCCTTCTACTGTCAGTCGAACGTCTCCCCGTAACCGCCTCCTCCTGTCCCTAGCACGCCACCCCCGCCACCACCTCCTCCTTTCTATCGAACGCCGCCACCGCCTCCTAATGTCCCTCGCACTCCACCCCCGCCACCGCTTCCTCCTGTCCCTCCCACGCCACCCCCGCCACCGTCTCCCTTTGTCCCTCGCACGCCACCCCCACCACCGCCTCCTCCTTCCCCTCGCACGCCATCCCCGCCACCTCCTCCTATCCCTCGCACGTCACCCCCGCCACCGCCTCCTCCTTTTCCTCGCACGCCACGCCCGCCACCGCCTCCTCCTTTCCCTCGCACGCCACACCCCGCCATCGCCTCCTCCTTTCCCTTACACGATCCTCCGCCACCGATTCTTCCTTTCCCTCCCACTCCACCCCTGCCACCGCCTCCACTTTTCCCTTGCACGATCCTCAGCCACCGCTTCTTCCTTTCCCTCGCAAACCACCCCCGACACCACCTCCACATTTCCATTGCACGATCCTCCGCCACCGCCTCTTCATTTCCCTCGCACGCCAACCCCGCTGCCGCCTCCTCCTATCCCTCGCACGCCAACCCCGCCACCGACTCCTCCTTTCCCTCGCACGCCACCCCCGCTACCGCTTCCTACTGTCCCTCGCACGCCACCCACGCCACAGTTTCCTACTGTCCCTCGCACGCCACCCACGCCATCGCATCCTCCTTTCCCTTGCACGATCCTCCGACACAGCCTCTTCCTTTCCCTCGCACGATACGCCCGCCACCACCTCCTTCTGTCTCTCGCATGCCACCTACGCTACCGCCTCCTCCTGTCCCTCGAACGCCACCCAAGCCACCGCCTCCTCTTGTCCCTCGCATACGATCCACGCCACGGCCTCCTCCTGTCCCTCGAATGTCACCCACGCCACCACATCGTCTTGTCCCTCGCTCGCCACCCCCGCCACTGCCTCCTCCTTTCCCTCGCACGGCACCCGCGCTACCGCCTCCTACTGTCCCTCGCACGCCAGCCACGCCACCGCCTACTCCTGTCCATCGCACGCCACCCACGTCATCGCTTCCTCCGTTCCCTTGCACGATCCTCTGCCGCCGCCTCTTCCTTTCCCTCCCACGCCACCCCCGCCACCGCCTCCTCCTGCCCCTCGCACGCCAACCCGGCCACCGCCTCCTCCTGTCCCTCGAACGCCACCCACGTCATCGCCTCCTTCTGTCCCTCGCACACGATCCACGCCCGGCCTCCACCTGTCCTTTGAATGTCAACCACGCCACCACATCCTCCTGTCCCACGCTCGCCAACCTCCGCCACCGCCTCCTTTTGTAACACGCACGCCAACCACGCCACCGCCTCCTCCTGTCCCTCGAACGTAGACCTCGCGACCGCCTCCTCCTGTCCCTCGCACGCCAACCCGTACACCGCCTCCTCCTATCTATCGAACGCCATCCCCGCCACCGCCTCCTCCTGTCACTCGCACGCCAACCCGGACACCGCCTCCTCCTATCTATCGAACGCCATCCCCGCCACCGCCTACTACTGTCCCTCGCACGCCACTCCCTCTAACGTAAACCTCGCCACCGCCTCCTTCTGTCCCTCAAACGCCATCCTCGCCACCGCCATCTCCTGTCCCTAGCACGCCAACCCGGACACCGCCTCCTCCTATCTACCGAACGCCACTCCCGCCATCGTCTCCTACTGTCCCTCGCACGCCACCCCCGCCACCGCCTTCTACTGTCCCTCGAACGTTAACCCCGCTATAGCCTCATAATGTCCCCCGCAGGCCACCCCCCCCGCTTCCTCTTCCTCCCACGCCTCCCGCCACCGCCTCCTCCTGTCACTCGCACGCCAACCCCGCCACCGCCTCATTCTGTTCCTCGCACGCCATCCCCGCCACAGCCTCCTCTTGTCTCTAGCACGCCACCCCCGCCACCGCCTCCTCCAGTCATTCGCTCGCCACCCCCACCACCGCCTAAATCTATCCCTCGCACGCCACCCCCACTACAGCCTTCTTCTCTCCCTCGCATGCCACTCCCGCCACCGCTTCCTCCTATCCCTCCCACGCCAACCTCGCCACCGCCTCCTACTGTCCATCGAACGCCACACCCGCCACCGCCTCCTACTGTCCATCGCACGCCACCCCCGCCACCGCCTCCTATCTATCGAACGCAGCCCCCGCCACCGCCTCCTCCTGTCCCTCGCACGCCTGCAGGCTACAACCTCCTCCTGTCCCTCGCACGCCAGCCCGACCACCGCCTCCTCCTTTTCCTCCCACGCCACTCCCGCCACCGTTTCTTCCTGTCCCTCCACGCCACCCCAACCGCCCCGTCCTTTCCCTCGCACGCCACCCCCTCCACCGCCTCCTCCTGTCACTCGCACTCCAACCCCGCCACCGCCTCCTCCTGTCTTTCGAAAGTCACCACCGCTACCACCTCCTCCTGTTTTCGCACGTTAACCCCGCCACCGCTTCCTCCTGTCCCTAGCATGACAAACCCGCCACCGCCTCTTCCTGTCCCTCCCACGCAACCAACACCACCACATCCTCCTGTCCCTCCCACGCCACCCCCCCCACCGCCTCTTCCAGTCCCTCCCACGCCAGCCCCGCCAACGCCTCCTACTGTCCCTCGCACGCCACCCCCGAGACCGCCTCTTCCAGTCATTCGCTCGCCACCCCCGCCACCGCTTCCTCCTGTCACTCGAACGTCACACCCGCCACCGCCTCCTACTGTCCCTCGAACTTTACCCCCGGCAAAGCCTCTTACTGTCCCTTGCACGCCACCCCCGCCACCGCTTCCTCCTATCAATCGCTCGCCACCCCCGCCACCGACTCCTACTGCCGCTCGAACGCAACCCCGCCACCGCCCCTTCCTGTCCCTCCAACGCCATCCCCGCAATCGCTTCCTACTGTCCCTTGCACGCCACCGCCGCCACCTCCTCTTCATGTGCCTCCCACGGCAGCCCCGCCACCGCCTCCTCCTGTCCCTCGCACTCAACCCCCTCACCGCCTCCTCATGTCCCTCGCACTCCACCCCAGCCACGGCCTGCTCCTGTGTTTCGATCGTCACCCCCGCCACCGCCTCCTCCTGTTTTCTCACGCCAACGTCTCCTCCTCTCCCTCGCACGCCAATCCGGCCATAGCCTCTTCCTGTCCCTCTCACGCCAACACCGCCAGAGCCTCCTCCTGTCATTCGCAAGCCACCCAAGCCACCGCCTCATCCTGTCCCTCGCACGGCACCCACGCCACCGCCTACTCCTCTTATTTGCAAGCCACCCCCTCCAACGCTTCCTCCTTTCCCTCGCACCCAACCTCCGCCATAGTCTCCTCCTGTTCCTCGAACGTCACCCCCGCCACAACCTCCTCCTGTCCCTCGAACGTTACCCCAGCCACAGCCTCCTCCTATCATTCTCACGCCACACCCGCCACCGCCTTCTCCTGTCCCTCGCACCCCACCTCCGCCATAGTCTCCTCCTGTCCCTCGAACGTCACCCCCGCCACAGCCTCCTCCTGTCATTCTCACGCCACCCCCGCCACCGTCTCCTCCTGTCATTCGCAAGCCACCCCCGCCACCGCCTCCTCCTGTCCCTCTCACGCCACTCACGCCATCGCCTCCTCCTCTCCCTCGAACGTCACACCACCCACCGCCTCCTACTGTCTCTCGCACGCTACCACCGCTCCTCTGCCTCCTGTCCCTCCCACACCACCCCCGCCACCGCCTCCTCCTGTCCCTCGCACGCCACCCCCGCCACCGTCTCCTCCTGTCCCTCGAACGTCACACCCGCCACCGCCTCCTACTATCCCTCGAACGTCACCCCAGCCAAAGACTCTTACTATTCCTCGCAGGCCACCCCCGCCACCGCCTCCTTCTATCTATCGAACGCCGCCATCGCCTCCTAATGTCCCTCGCAAGTCACCACCGCTCCTCTGCCTCCTGTCCCTCCCACGCCACCCCCGCCACCGCCTCCTCCTGTCCCTCGCACGCCACCCCCGCCACCGTCTCCACCTGTCCCTCGAATGTCACACCCGCCACCGTCTCCACCTGTCCCTCAAACGTCACCCCGCCAAGGCCTCTTACTGTCCCTCGCACACAAATCCCGCCACCGCCTCCTCATATCTATCGAAATCCGCCCACGCCAGCCCTGCCACCGCCTCCTCCTGTCCCTCGCACGCCACCCCCGCCACCGCTTCCCCCTGTCCCTCGCACGCCTCCAGCGCCACCACCTCCTACTGTACCTCGAACTTAACCCTGCCACCGCCTCCTCATGTCCTTTGCACGCCACCCCCGTCATCCCTTCCTCCTGTCCCTCGGACGCAAGCCCCGCCACCGACTCCTCTTGTCTTTCTCACGCCACAACTGCCGCCGCCTCTCTCTGTCCCTCGCACGCCACCCCCGCCACCGCCTCCTCCTGTCCCTCCCACGCCACTCCAGCCACCGCCTCCTGTCATTTGAACGCTACCCCCAGCACCGTCTCCTCCCGTCCCTCGAACGCCAACCTCACCACCGCCTCTTCTTGTCTCTCGCACGCCAACCTCGCCACCACCACCTCCTGTCACTCGAACGCCAACCTCGCCACCGGCTCCTCCTGTCCCTCGCACGCCAACCTCGCCACCGCCTCCTCCTGTCCCTCGAACGCCAACCTCTTCACCGCCTCCTCCTGTCCCTCGAACGCCAACCTCGCCGCCGACTCCTCCTGTCCCTCGAACGTCAACCTCGCCCCCGCCTCCTCCTGTCCCTCACACGCCATCCCCGCCACCTCCTCTTTCTGTTCCTTGCACTACACTCCCGCCAACAACTCCTCCTTTCTTTCAAAGGCCACCCCCGCCACCGCTGCCTCCTGTCCCTCCCACGCCACTCCAGCCACCGCCTCCTCCTGTCCTTCGTACGCCACCCCCGCCACCGCCTCCTCCTATCTATCGAACGCCACCCCCGCCACCGCCTCATGTCCCTCGCACGCCAACCCGGCCACAGCCTCTTCCTGTCCCTCTCACGCCAACCCCGCCACAGCCTCCTCCAGTCAATTGCAAGCCACCCCCGCCACCGTCTCCTCCTGTCCCTCGCACGCCACCCCCGCCAACGCCTCCTCCTGTCATTCGCACGCCACCCCGCCGCCGCCTCTTCCTTCCCCTCGCACGCCACCCCCGCCAGCGCCTCCTCCTTCCCCTTGCACGCCACCACCGCCACCGCCTCTTCCCTTCCCTCCTTCCACCCCGCCAGCGCCTCCTCCTTCCCCTTGCACGCCACCCCGCCAGCGCCTCCTCCTTCCCCTCGCACGCCACCACCGCCACCGCCTCTTCCCTTCCCTCGCACGCCACCCCCGCCTCCGCCTCCTCCTTCCCCTCGCACGCCACCCCCGCCTCCGTCTCCTTCTTCCCCTCGCACGACACCCCCGCCAACGCCTCTTCCTTTCCCTCGCACCCGCCTCTTCCTTCCCTCACGCCACCCCCGCCCGCGCCTCGTCGTGTCCCTCTCACGCCACCACCGCCTCCGCCTCTTCGCTTCCCTTGCACGCCACCCCAGCCTCCGCCTCCTCCTTCCCCTCGCAAGCCACCCCCATCGCCGTCTCCTCCTTTCCCTCGCACGACACCCCCGCCACCGCCTCCTTCTTCCCCTCGCACGCCACCCCCATCGCTGCCTACTCCTTTCCCTCGCACGCCACCACCGCCACCTCCTCCTCCTTTCCGTCGCAAGCCACCCACGCCACCTCCTCCTCCTGTCCCTCGTACTCCACCCCCGCAACCGCCTCCTCCTGTCTTTCGAACGCCACCCCCGCCACCGCCTGCTCTTGTCCCTCGCACGCTAACCCCGCCACCGCCTCATCCTGTTCTTCGCACGCCACCCCCGCCAACGCCTCCTCCTGTCCCTCGCACGCCACCCCCGCCACCGCCTCCTCCTGTACCTCGCACGCCAACCCCGCCACCGCCTCATCCTGTTCTTCGCACGCCACCCCCGCCACCGCCTCGTCCTGTCCCTCGCACGCCACCCCCGCCACCGCCTCGTCCTGTCCCTCGCACGCCAACCCCGCCACCGCCTCATCCTGTTCTTCGCACGCCACCCCCGCAACCGCCTCGTCCTGTCCCTCGCACGCCAACCCCGCCACCGCCTCCTATTGTCCTTCGCCTGCCGTCCCCGACACCGCCTCCTACTGTCCCTCGAACATCACCCCCGCCACAGGCTCCTACTGTTCCTCGCACGCCCCCCCCCCCACCACCGCTTCCTCCTGTCCCTCCCACGCCATCCCCGCCACCGCCTCCTACTGTCCCTCGAACGCCACCCCAGCCACTGCCTCCTCCTGTCCCTCGCACGTCAACACGGCCACCGCCTCCTCTTGGCCCTCGCACGCCAACCCATCCACCGCCTAATCCTTTTCCTCCTACGCCATTCCCGCTTCCTCCTGTCTATCCCACGCCACAACCCAACCGCCTCCTCCTATCACTTGTCACGTCACCCCCGCCACCACCTCCTCCTCTCCCTCGCACGCCACTCCCGCCACCGCCTCCTCCTATCTATCGAGCTCCTACTCCTACTGTCCCTTGCACGATACCCCCGCCACCGTTGCCTCTTGTCCTTCCCACTCCACTCCCGTCACCGCCTCTTCTTGTCCCTCAGAGGCCACCCCCGCCACCGCCTCCTCCTGTCCCTCATACGCCACCCCCGCCACCGCCTCCTCCTGTCCCTCGCACGCCACCCCCGCCACCGCCTCCTCCTGTCCCTCGCACGCCAACCCGGCCACCGCCTCTTCCTGTCCCTCTCACGGCAACTCCGGCACAGCCTCCTCCAGTTAATCGCAAGCCACCCCCGCCACCGCCTACTCCTGTCCCTCGCACGCCACTCCTGCCAACGCCTCCTTCTGTCATTCGCAAGCCACCCCCACCACCGCCTCCTCCTGTCCCTTGCACGCCACCCCCGCCACCACCTCCTCCTGTCATTCGCACGCCACCCCCGCCACCGCCTCCTCCATTCCCTCGCACGCCAACCCCGTCGCCGCCTCCTCCTTTCTCTCCCACCCCTCCCCGTCACCGCCTCTTCCTTCCCCTCACACGCCACCCCGCCTCCTCCTTCCCCTCACACGCCATCCCCACCACCTCCTTTTTTGTTCCTTGCACTACTCCCGCCAACTTCTCCTTTCTTTCAAGGCCACCCCACCACCGCTGCCTCCTGTCCCTCGCACGCCACTCCAGCCACCGCCTCTTCTTGTCTCTCAGCCACCCCGCCACAGCCTCCTCCTGTCCTTCGTACATGCCACCCCCGCCACCGCCTCCTTCTATCTATCGAACGCCATCCCCGCCACCGCCTCCTCATGTCCCTCGCACGCCAACCCGGCCACAGCCTCTTCCTGTCCCTCGCACGCCACCCCCGCCACCGCCTCCTCCTGTCCCTCGCACGCCACCCCCGCCAACGCCTCCTCCTGTCATTCGCACGCCACCCCGCCGCCGCCTCTTCCTTCCCCTCGCACGCCACCCCCGCCAGCGCCTCCTCCTTCCCCTCGCACGCCACCACCGCCACCGCCTCTTCCCTTCCCTCGCACGCCAACCCCGCCTCCGCCTCCTCCTTCCCCTCGCACGCCACCACCGCCACCGCCTCCTCCTTTCCCTCGCACGCCACCCCCGCCAGCGCCTCCTCCTTCCCCTTGCACGCCACCCCCGCCACCGCCTCCTCCTGTCCCTCGCACGCCACCACCGCCACCGCCTCTTCCCTTCCATCGCACGCCACCCCAGCCTCAGCCTCCTCCTTCCCTCACGCCACCACCGCCTCCGCCTCCTCCTTCCCCTCGCACGACACCACCGCCACCGCCTCTTCCTTTCCCTCGCACGCCACCCCCGCCGGTGCCTCCTCCTGTCCCTCGCACGCCACCCCCGCCACCGCCTCTTCCTTTCCCTCGCACGCCACCCCCGTTGCTGCCTCCTCCTTTCCCTCGCACGCCATCCCCGCCACCGCTTCTTCCTTTCCCTCGCACGCCACCCCCGCCGCTGCCTCCTCCTTTCACTCGCACGCCACCACCTCCACCTCCTTCTCTTGCCCCCCCACCACCCCCAACGCTTCATCTTCTCCACCACCACACACACGCCATCCCCATCCATCCCTCACTATCCACCCCCGGCACGCCACCCCCCTGATCCAGCCCCTCCTTCTGTCCCTTGCCAGCCATCCCTCACCCAACACTAAGCCAGGGTCAGCGTCCCACCCTGAACACTAAGCCAGGGTCAGCATCCCACCCTGAACACTAAGCCAGGGTCAGCATCCCACCCTGAACACTAAGCCAGGGTCAGCATCCCACCCTGAACACTAAGCCAGGGTCAGCATCCCTCCCTGAACACTAAGCCAGGGTCAGCATCCCACCCTGAACACTAAGCCAGGGTCAGCATCCCACCCTGAACACTAAGCCAGGGTCAGCATCCCACCCTGAACACTAAGCCAGGGTCAGCATCCCACCCTGAACACTAAGCCAGGGTCAGCATCCCACCCTGAACACTAAGCCAGGGTCAGCATCCAACCATGAACACTAAGCCAGGTTAAGCATCCCACCCTGAACACTAAGCCATGGTCAGCATCCCACCCTGAACACTAAGCCAGGGTCAGCATCCCACCCTGAACACTAAGCCAGGGTCAGCAGCCCACCCTGAACACTAAGCCAGGGTCAGCATTCCACCCTGAACAATAAGCCAGGGTCATCATCTCAACCTGAACACTAAGCCAGGGTCAGCATCCCACCCTGAACATTAAGCCAGGGTCAGCATCTCACCCTGAACACTAAGCCAGGGTCAGCATCCCACCCTGAACATTAAGCCAGGGTCAGCAGCCCACCCTGAACACTAAGCCAGGGTCAGCATCCCACCCTGAACGCTAAGCCAGGGTCAGCATCCCACCCTGAACACTAAGCCAGGGTCAGCATCTCACCCTGAACGCTAAGCCAGGGTCAGCATCCTACCCTGAACACTAAGCCAAGGTCAGCATCCCACCCTGAACACTAAGCCAGGGTCAGCATCCCACCCTGAACGCTAAGCCAGGGTCAGCATCCCACCCTGAACGCTAAGCCAGGGTCAGCATCCCCCTGAACAATAAGCCAGGGTCAGCATCCCACCCTGAACGCTAAGCCAGGGTCAGCATCCCACCCTGAACACTAAGCCAGGGTCAGCATCCCACCCTGAACGCTAAGCCAGGGTCAGCATCCCACCCTGAACACTAAGCCAGGGTCAGCATCCCACCCTGAACACTAAGCCAGGGTCAGCATCTCACCCTGAACACTAAGCCAGGGTCAGCATCCCACCCTGAACGCTAAGCCAGGGTCAGCATTCCACCCTGAACACTAAGCCAGGGTCAGCATCCCACCCTGAACGCTAAGCCAGGGTCAGCATCCCACCCTGAACACTAAGCCAGGGTCAGCATCTCACCCTGAACGCTAAGCCAGGGTCAGCATCCCACCCTGAACACTAAGCCAGGGTCAGCATCCCACCCTGAACGCTAAGCCAGGGTCAGCATCCCACCCTGAACACTAAGCCAGGGTCAGCATCCCACCCTGAACGCTAAGCCAGGGTCAGCATCCCACCCTGAACACTAAGCCAGGGTCAGCATCCCACCCTGAACGCTAAGCCAGGGTCAGCATCCCACCCTGAACTCTAATCCAGGGTCAGCATCCCACCCTGAACGCTAAGCCAGGGTCAGCATCCCACCCTGAACACTAAGCCAGGGTCAGCATCCCACCCTGAACGCTAAGCCAGGGTCAGCATCCCACCCTGAACGCTAAGCTAGGGTCAGCATCCCACCCTGAACACTAAGCCAGGGTCAGCATCCCACCCTGAACACTAAGCCAGGGTCAGCATCTCAACCTGAACACTAAGCCAGGGTCAGCATCCCACCCTGAACGCTAAGCCAGGGTCAGCATTCCACGCTGAACACTAAGCCAGGGTCAGCATCCCACCCTGAACCCTTAGCCAGGGTCAGCATCCCACCCTGAACACTAAGCCAGGGTCAGCATCTCACCCTGAACGCTAAGCCAGGTCAGCATCCCACCCTGAACACTAAGCCAGGGTCAGCATCCCACCCTGAACGCTAAGCCAGGGTCAGCATCCCACCATGAACACTAAGCCAGGGTCAGCATCCCACCCTGAACGCTAAGCCAGGGTCAGCATCCCACCCTGAACACTAAGCCAGGGTCAGCATCCCACCCTGAACGCTAAGCCATGGTCAGCATCCCACCCTGAACGCTAATCCAGGGTCAGCATCCCACCCTGAACACTAAGCCAGGGTCAGCATCCCACCCTGAACACTAAGCCAGGGTCAGCATCCCACCCTGAACGCTAAGCCAGGGTCAGCATCCCACCCTGAACGCTAATCCAGGGTCAGCATCCCACCCTGAACACTATGCCTGGGTCAGCATCCCACCCTGAGCACTAAGCCAGGGTCAGTATCTCACCCTGAACGCTATGCCAAGGTCAGCATTTCACCCTGAACACTAAGCAGCATCCCACCCAGGCACCTAGTTTTCTGCCTTTCTTTCTTCCGTTCATTTCATTCCGTCCATATGTCTATTTTTTATGAATATACATATGCTTTTTTGCCTTCTTTGTTTACTGCATCCCTTGATTCTATGCCTTAAATATTTCTTCCTTTCTTTCTTCATTTTTTCCATCCTTCCCTCCATTCTTCCCTCTCTCCTATAATTTTTTTCTTTATAATAATATTCTTTTCTTTCTTCTTTCTCTTACACCTCAGTTCGTCCCTTTATTCCTTTCTTTCTGTGTTTCTTCGTCTGTCCATCTAAGCCAGGGTGAAGCCAAAGATAATCAGGCCGCTGCCGGTTTTCTTTTTTCTCTTAGTTTTAGTTATCCTCAGTTTCGTTTTTTTTGGTGTTGATTTGATTTTTTTTTTTTTTTTTTTTAGCTCATACGTTTCGTTCCATTTTGTCATTTTATGTTTTTAGTTTTCTAATTTTTGACTGATCACCTTTTTAGATTTGTTAGGTCATTTTTTTTCTACTACTGCTTGAGTTGATTTCTTTGTTGCTTTTTTCTTTTTCTTTTTTATGGCTTCTCTATTTTGATGTTTTGTTGGTGACTTAACGATTTCGTTATATTTTGGAAAGTTAACTATTTTTTTTTTTTGTCGGGGGGGATTTTGTCCTTTTTAGGTTACGTCGTGAGGAGATTTTTTGTTGCAAATGGTCAAGGCAGTGTTCAGAGTGTCCAGGGAGTGTCAGGGGACCTTGTTGCGTGGGTCGTCATCAGAGTGTCCATCCATTGTTCAGAGAGTGTCCAGGGAGTGTCAGGGTGCCTTGTTGCCTGGGTCGTCATCAGAGTGTCCGTGCCTTCGTGCGTGCTTGCGTGCGTGCGTGGGTGCCTACGTACTTGCGTGAGTTCGTGCGTTTTTTCGTGCGTGGCTGCGTGCTTGGTTGTGTGAGTGTGTGCGTGCGTGCCTGCCTGCATGCTTGCGTGGGTGCGTGCGTCTGTACGTGAGTGTGTGTGCTTGCGTGCGTGTGCATGCGTGGGTACGTGATTGTGTGCGTGCCTGCGTGTGTGAGTGCTTGTGTGCTGCGTGCGTTGGGCGGTCACTGCCTGCGAGCGTGTGTTCGTCCGTTCCTTCGTGCGTGTGTATACTCGTGTTCGTGCGTTCGAGCGTGTGTTCGTCCGTTCCTTCGTGCGTGTGTATACTCGTGTTCGTGCGTGCGAGCGTGTGTTCATCCATTCCTTCGTGCGTGTGTGTACTCGTGTTCGTGCGCGCGAGCGTGCGTTCGTCCGTTCCTTCGTGCGTGTGTACTCGTGTTCGTGCGTGAGAGCGTGTGCTCATCCGTTCCTTCGTGCGTGTGTACTTGTGTTCGTGCGTGCGAGCGTGCGTTGGGGATGGGTGTGTGCGAGCGTGTGTTCGTTCGTTCGTTCTTGCGTGTGTTCTTGCGTTCGTGCGTGCGAGCGTGGGTGGGGGGTGAGTGCGTGCTTGTGCGTTCGTTCGTTCGTGCGTGTGTGCTTGCGTTCGTGCGTGCGTGCGTGCGTTTGGGGGGTGAGTGCGAGCGAGCGTGCGTTGGGGAGTGAGTTCGTGCTGGCGTGCGTTTCGGGGTGAGTGCGTGCGTGCTGCGTGAGCTAGGCGAATAACACGCGAGAACTTTTCCTATCGCAGCAGGAGCAAACCGACATCAGCTTCGGCAGCGGCCCCGGGAGTTGCTTCAACTCCCTCTGGGAGGCCTTCCTCTCCTCTTTTTGTTCCTTATTGGAGGGAAGCCTCCCTATCCTGTCACGGCAGAGCGTTAGTCCATTAGTCCCCTGCTTCATTATCCTCTGTGTGTGTGTGTGTGTGTGTGTGTGTGTGTGTGTGTGTGTGTGTGTGTGTGTGTGTGTGTGTGTGTGTGCGCGCGCGTGTGTGTGTGTGAGGTTCTGAGGCTCGCCTTGCCTCGGGGATCAGCCACGGGATTTTGATTTCTTGAGATGGAGTCACCCTTTTCCTTTTTCTTACCCTGTATAGGGTCGAGATTTACCACATCACCTCGGTTTGCGATATGCCGTTTTAGGGAGCACAGAGTTGACATTGCATAGGGCTGAATCTAGAGCTAGTTGCACCTTTTGTAGTGAAGATCGCTACGGGAGCTGATTGGCTGGAGGGAGGGAGGGAGATGTTAGCTACGGGAGCTGATTGGCTTGATGGAGGGAGGGTGTGCTTAGCTACGGGATCTGATTGGCTGGATGGAAGGTCTTATTTATAAAGTAATCTTCGCCTCGGCACGCCTGTTTGAAAAGCCTCTCGTTGAAGTTGCCGGGGTATTCACGGACTGTTTTGTGATCCTAGTGATGGCTGTACACGCCTTCAGCGTCATGAATGGTAAAGTCACCCGTGACAACTTGGCCAAGCTTCTCCGCGGCCTTGGGAATAGTCGTAAAGGCAGCTCGATACGTTGAAAATAACGGCCCTGTGGGGTAAGAAGTGAGCATTTTTCCCTTCAATAATTGTTTACTCCCACCATCTTAAGTATTGTGTGAAATATATGAATTAGAATAATAACACTGGTATTTGTCCCGAGGTTACGGCCGTGACGTCACCGGCGGAAGAGATAATAGAAAGGAAAGGAGAAAAAATGAGGCAGGAAGTGAAAGGAGAGAAGAAGTGGAGGGAAGAAACTGAAAGGGAAGGTGGTAAAGGAAGGTGCAAATGCAAGGAGGAAGAGAAAGAGAGGAAAGGAAAAAAGAGAGCTGTTAGTGGAAGAAAAGAAAGGCAGAGAAAATACTTGGAAAGTTACGGAAAAATGTGTGATTGGAGGGAGAGAAAAAAGTGTAGGGAAGAGAGAGAGAAAGTGGACGATAAAGAAAGTGAAATGGTGGATAATAAGAGAGGCGCGACAAGGGGCCTGAGGAAAAGAAGAAGGAACGCCAATAATGGAGAGAGGGATAAAAGCTGAAAATGGAGGAAAAGGAAAAGGGAGGAAGAAACCAGGAAAAGGAGAAACTAAGGGGGAAAAAAGAAAGTAAAGGAGGAAAAAGGAAGTAGGAAAGAAAGGGAGTAGGGAGCTGTGAGGCGAGTATAGAAGGAAGGAAGGAAGGAAGTAAAGAAGTAAGGGAGAGATATAATAAGGAGGTAGGGAGGTGAAGGAGGAAGGAAGTAAGGAATAAAAAAAAGTAGGACTGAAAAAGGAAAATAGCAAGAAGTGATGGGGAGGAGGAGGAGGAGGAGGAGGAGGAGGAAAGGGAGGGGGGAAATGGAGGAAAAGGAAGAGAGAAAACATCAAACGGGAAGGAAGGGAAGAAAAGTGAGGAGGGAAGGAAGGGAGGAATAAAAAAGGTATCTCCACGGTATCTCTGAGCTAATCTCTCTCTCTCTCTCTCTCTCTCTCTCTCTCTCTCTCTCTCTCTCTCTCTCTCTCTCTCTCTCTCTCTCTCTCTCTCTCTCTCTCTCTCTCTCTCTCTCTCTCTCTCTCTCTCTCTCTCTCTCTCTCTCTCTCTCTCTCTCTCTCTCTCTCTCTCTCTCTCTCTCTCTCTCTCTCTCTCCCCATTCTATCTATTTCACACTCACTAATTGAAAAAAAGGACAAAAGAATAGGACAAAAAGCTTACTAACTAACCCATCTTTGGGAGCGGGCCAGCCTACCCACGTGCGCACCTACAGCTAATCATAAGGGCGGAAAGAAAGGGCAACTACTGGCTGGCAATAAAAATCTCTCAAAAAATATGTTGGCCCAATACTTTTTCCGATATTGGTTCTGGTGGAGGTGGTGATGGTGGTAGTGTTTGTTCTGCCTCTATAATCACCACCACCATCACCACCACCACCACCTCTATCGTCAACACTACCTCAACCATCACCACCACTACCAGTACCATTAATCACCACTACAGACTCCACCACTGCCGACATATCACTACCACGAGCTTCACTACCATCACCATAACTTAATCACCCCTACGGTCACCATCACCACTATCACCACCATATTGCTGTTACTACTAAAACCATTACTACTACTACTACTACTACTACTACTTCTACTACTACTACTACTACTACTACTACTACTACTACTTTACTACTCCTAATAATAATTCTAATACTAATAATAACACGGAAAAAGTCATTAATTACGCCAAAGTTTTCTTACTGTATTTTTCAGGGGCCGCCTCGCCGAGTTTGGCCGCGCCGAACGAGCCATATAAATCCATCCAGCGCCGGTGAGTTTTTGTTTCGACTGTGTTTTGCATTAGTTTTTTTTTTTTTTCCATTGATGTGACGAAGTGTACCGAATTAGTTTAGGAGCGAGATAACTTTGTGCGTGTGTGTGCGTATGTGTGTGATTCGAAATGTTCACGGGTAATACACACACACACACACACACACACACACACACACACACACACACACACACACACACACACACACACACACACACACACACACACACACACACGACAATCACATTCACACTCACTCTCCCCATGCCTCTCTTCACCATTCATTAGCCTCATAACATAGCCACACCTTGTAGTCAGTCACCACTCCACTCATCTCCATTCCAGTCATCACCCATCACCACTAACACCGTTACGTAACATCACCACCACTAAGACCACCACCATCTCCTTCACGCTGTAACCTCACCTCACCTTTCACCCCCTCCTCTTTACCTGTCCGCGCGCACCTGTTGACAATACGCCGCCTGATTTACATTCAAGGAGCCGAGTCCGCCCACAAAATAGGAGCACGATTTTTTTTTTTTTTTTACCTTTTTTCCTTTTTTCCTGCATGGATTTTTTTTCTTTTTTTTCTTTTTTGTTCTTCTTGTTTTCTTGTATTTGTTGTTGTTCTTCTTCTTTATTATTTTACTCGTTTTCTGGCCTTTATTTCACTATTGATTTTTCTTATTCTATTTTTTTAACTCATTGATTTTTTCTTCTTGTCTTCTTGTTTTTTCCTTCTTTACTTGCTTTTTTCTCTGTGGTGACGTCATAGGGAAAGGGTGATGATGATGATGATGATGATGATGATGACGAGGAAGGAAGGAATGGAGGGGTATGAGAGGAAGGGGAAGGAAAGGGATAGGAAGGAAAGGGGAAGGTAGGAGAGGTAGGTAGATAGGTAAGGTGGATGGGAACGGAAGGAAAGGGAAAGGAGGAAGAGAAGGGAAGGAGAGAGAAGGGAAGGAGGAGGAGGAGGATAAGGAGGAGGTTGATAGGTAGGCAAGGGGAGGGAAGGGTAGGTAGGAAGAGATGATGATGATGAAGATGAGGAAGAGGAAGAGAAAGTGAAAGAAAAAAAAGAGAAGAAACAGAATGAGAAGAGAGAGGAGAAAAAGAAAGAGTGAAAGAGGAGAAGAAAAGAAAAGAGAAAGGAAGAGAAGGAGAAAGGGAGGAAGAGGAGGAAGAGGAATGGAGGAAGAACAAGATTAAATAAACAAATAGAAGGAAATTTACGAGAGAGAGAGAGTATGCTAATCAGGTGCTCTTAGTCAACAACAACTTTTGCAAATTAATGTTTCAAAACTTTTTAGGCCAAACATTTAACGTTTTATGTTTTTTTTTTAGCCCAGTGCAAAACCTGTGTGTGTGTATGTGTGTGTGTGTGTGTGTGTGTGTGTGTGTGTGTGTGTGTGTGTGTGTGTGTGTGTGTGTGTGTGTGTGTGTGTGTGTGTGTGTGTGTGTGTGTGTGTGTGTGTGTGTGTGTGTGTGTGTGTGTGTGTGTGTGTGTGTGTGTGTGTGTGTGTGTGTGTGTGTGTGTCTGTCTGTCTGTCTGTCTGTCTTACTGTCTGTCTGTCTGTCTGTCTGTCTGTCTGTCTGTCTGTCTGTCTGTATGTATGTATGTATGTATGTTGGTTAGTCAGTCTATTTTTCCATCTTTTTGTGTGTTTGTATGTGTTTTTATGCATTTTGTCCTTGTGTCTGTTTTTCTGTGTCTGTCTGTCTGTTAGTTTGTCTATTTGTTTATATTTCTGTTAGCGTTTTTGTATCATTTTCTCTGTCCGTTTTTCTGTTAATCTGTCTGTTTGTTGGTCACTGCCTGTCTGTCTGTCTGTTTGTCTATCTGTCTGTCTGTCTGTGTGTCTGTATACAAGCATCCATGAACACGTATTGCATTCACTCACCAACATTCATTCATGCATACATAAATATTCGTGTGTAATAACCTTCATGTGTTTACTGATTTATCTATCCATATCTATCTATCAGTCTGCCTCTATCTGTTTATCAAGCTATCATTTTTTTATTGAATTTTTGGATAGATTAGCCAGTTAATTTTCGTTTATTTATCTATCTAGTTAGCTTTTATTAACCTTTATCCTTTTTATATTCGTTTATTTGACTCTCTATTTATATACTTTTCCAATCACGTTTTTATCTACCTTCATTTATTTTTCATGCAGCTCATTTTCCATTCACTTAAGTTTTCATTCACTTCATTTTTAATTCATTTTTTTCATTTTCCATTCATTTTTTTAATTTTTATGCATTTTTTTATTATTTTTCATTCATTTTTTTCATTTTCATTAATTGTTCTTTTTTGTCATGCACTTCATTTCACATTTTTTTCATTTTCATTCATTTTTTTTCATTTTTCATTCATTTCTCACTCACTTTATTTTAATTTATTTTTTTATATTTTTCATTCATTTTTTTCATTTTTCATTCAGTTCGTTTTTAACATTTTTAATTTTTCATCTAGACCATTATTCATTCACTACATTTTTCATTTTTTTTATCATTCAGTTCACTTCGTTTTTCATTTTTCTTTTTTTTCTCCCATTAATTTTTCATTTCTCATTCAGTTCACACCTGTAATGTACGTGTTCTCTTATCTGTTTACATTCATCTAGTTATCTATCTATCTGTGTAACCCTTATCAGCTTTTCTATTCATCTATCCAACTATCTATCTACCTATACACTTCTTCAGTCATGTATCTATCTGCTCATTCTACTCTTTTATCATCATTCAAATTCATTCTCATTTTACTATTCATTTTTACTATCCAAATCCCTCTATGTATCTTTTTCCTCTCCTTTTTCACTCTTTCTACCTCATATTCCACTATCCAAATCTCGTTATTTATTTTCTCTTCATCCTCCTAGTTTATCTTTGTGCTACCCAAATCTCTTTTTCTATTATTCTCTTCATTTTCTTCCTTTTTCTCCTACTCATTCTAACATCCAAATCTCTTATCTATCTTTTTCTTTACCTTTTTCCTTCTTTCTACTTTTCATCAACTATCTTACCTATCTCTTTCTCTACTAACTTTCTCTCTACTATTTTACCTTTCCAATACCTGGTTCTTCATCTACCTACATATCTACCTTTCCACCCAATCTTCACCTTTCTTAAACAAGGGAGGAGGAGGACGCGAATCACTTGTCATTTTACTATCCAAATCTCTAATCTACCATTCATTTACCTTCTTCCTTACCTACCTACGTACCTACCTTTCCTTCCACTCAGTTCTCTCCATCTTTCTTGAACGAGGGAGGAGGAAGAAGAGGAGGAGGAGGAGAAGGCAAAGGGTAGGAAGGTTCAGGCAGTAGAAATTTCCCGGGCCCAAAATAATCTTACCTCATTTTCCTATCCAAATCTCTTATCTATCTCTTATCTACGTATCTATTCACCTTCCTCCTCATCCACGCATCTTACCATCTGACTCTCCACCTTTCTCAAACAAGGGAGGAAGAGGAAGAGGAGGCAAGGAGGAGGAGGAGGTGGAGGCAAGGAGTAGGAAGGGAAGGGTTAGGCAGGAGGAATTTCTCACCCTCAACATAATCAGACTTCATTCTACATTCCAAATCTCTTAACTGCCTCTCTCTTTACCCTCTTCCTCGCTTCCTCATCTACGCACTTACCTTTTCACCCGATCTTCTCCTTTCTTAAGCGAGGAAGGAAGAGGAAGAGGAGGAGGAGGAGGAGAAGGCAAGGAGTAGGAAGGGACGGGTTAGTAGGAGGAATTTCTCACCCCCAACATAATCAGACCTCATTCTACATTCCAAATCTCTTATCTGCCTCTCTCTTTACCCTCTTCCTCGCTTCCTCATCTACGCACCTACCTTTCCACCAAATCATCTCCACCTTTCTTTAGCGAGGAAGGAAGAGGAAGAGGAGGAGGAGGAGGAGGAGGCAAAGGAGTAAAAAGGGAGGGGTTAGAGGAATTTCCCAGCGCCACATAATCACAGCTTGTCACTCGCCACCTGTTATTGCAATTACTTTCGTCCGGAGCCAAGAAACTCATTTAAACTTGAGGTGACGTGGCGCGACCCCTCCTGGCCTGGCTTCTTCACCGTGCCAGGAGTGAGGAAGAGGGAGGGGGAGTGAGGGGGAGGAGTAGGGAGAGAGGGTGAGGGAGGGGAGAGAGTTGGGGAGGGGGAAGAGGGAGAGACATGAAAGAGGAAAAAGAGAACAAAAGAGAATGAAAGAGAACAAGAGAACGAAAAAGAAAACGAAAAGGAAGATTGAAAAGAAAACTGAAAAAGAAAACTGAAAAAGAAAACTGAAAAGAACGAAAAGAACGAAAAGAGAACGATAAAAGAGAACGAGAAAAAAAAAAACGAAAATAGAACAAGAGCAGAGAGAGAGCACCTGGTTACATAATGGAGGTAGAGATAGTAAGGAGATGGGTTTGGTGCTCTCTCTCTCTCTCTCTCTCTCTCTCTCTCTCTCTCTTTCTCTCTCTCTCTCTCTCTCTCTCTCTCTCTCTAGTTTCTGATATCGTGGTAGTGGTAATAGTAGTAGTAGTAGTAGTAGTAGTAGTAGTTGTAGTAATAGTAGTAGTAGTAGTTGTAGTAATAGTAGTAGTAGTAGTAATAGTAGCAGTAGTCGTCGTCGTAGTAGTATTAGTAGTAGCAGTAGTAGTAGTCGCGCCGGCAGGCAAAGGGTCTCTTGAACAGCCCCAGCCCGTTCGTGGCGCAAGCGAATTTTATTTATATTGGCTGCCGTGATGTGTGACTCTTGCCAGGCCCATGCTGCCCCCCGGTGCTCCTTCTGACCGAAGTCGCTGAAGTTAGTGTTGGCTGAAGACCAAGGCAGCATATGGGTAATCCTCAGACACTCGGGGAGGGCTTTCAAACTCAGCGTGGTTCGGTTAGACTCGAGGTCCACAGGTCTACCACGCTGTAGTAGAAGTAAACAAAAACAATAGATCATTTAAGTGGTTTAAGGCCTCTCTGAATTCTAAGATGGTAGTGAATGTAACACCTGAAGGACAATACAAGCATTAGCTACCTGAGTAGACAGGAATAAGGAGCATGGTAGACTCACCCACTATGACTCACCGAATCAACTCAGGAAGGGAACGAGGCCAAAGTGATGCCTCCTCCGCTAAAGATCGTGGGAGGAGGAGGAGGAGGAGGAGGAGGAGGAGGAGGAGGAAGAAGCGTTCTGTTGTCTCGTATGGAATGAGCGAAGGCTTAGTCACGTAGGAGGCGTTGAAGGGGAGGGCGCACTATTGATGGGTCTTGAGGGCTTAACGAAGGAGGAGGAGGAGGAGGAGGAGGAGGAGGAGGAGGAGGAGATAAGCTACCGTTTGAGTGCTCGGTAATGGGGTACGTGTCCCCTCCTCCTCTTCAATGAGTGTGAGAGTGAGTAAGAGTGAGTAAGTGAGAGAGAGAGAGTGGGCGTGGCCAGATTCGGTGCCGTTTAACGGTCAAAGAATTAAAGAAATAAAAAATGTGTAGTCTGGTTTAAATTAGTGTGTTAGGATTCGTGCTCTAAATGACGGGGTTTAAATGACTTTTTTTTTTTTTTCCCACGCCTTCCTTCACTCATCGCCACTTCTTACTCTCTTTCTTCCTTTCCTCCAATTCATTTTTCCTCCAAGCCTCCCTTCCCTCATCTCCTCTTCTTACTCCCTCTCTCTCTCTTCTCCTTCTCATATTTCCTCTTTTTTCTTCCTTTCCTCCACTTTTTTTCCTCCGCCTCCCTTCCCTCATCTCCACTTCTTACTTCCTCACTACAATCTTCACTCATCTTCTATTCTCTCTTATTTCTTCCTTTCCTCCACTTCTCTTTTCTTCCACCTTCCTTCCCTCGTCTCCACTTCTAACTCCCTCTCTTTACTTCTCTCTCTTCTTTTCCTTTCCTCCACTTCTCTTTTTCCTCCACGCCTCCCTTCCCTTATCTCCTCTTCTCTTCCTTTATTTCCCGCTATTTCTTCCTTTCTTCCACTTCTTCGTCCCTCTCTTTCCTTCTTCCACCGTTCTTTCTCCTATGCCACTTTCGTTCCCTTCCACTTCTAACTCCATTCACGTTATTTTTCTTGCCCCTTCCTGCTCATGCATCTTCAAATACGTTTTATCACCCTTTCTTCCTCTTCCCCGCTTCCTCCTTTCCTTCTCTCTTTCTATCTCCTTTCCTTCTCTTTCTCTCCCTGTTCCTCCTGTTCCTCCTTTTATCTCCCCTACTCTCTCTTCTTCCTTTTTTATCTTTATACTTAGAGAACATGTGAAGAGATTTGTCTGTGGTGTATTATAGAGAAGTAAATAACTCTTGAGTAGAAAGGTCATAACTCAGACTCCTAATTTGATGCCTAACACAATGGGTATGATATTCGTTAGTTTTTTTTTTCTCTCTCTCTCTCTCTCTCTCTCTCTCTCTCTCTCTCTCTCTCTCTCTCTCTCTCTCTCTCTCTCTCTCTCTCTCTCTCTCTCTCTCTCTCTCTCTCTCTCTCTCTCTCTCTCTCTCTCTCTCTCTCTCTCTCTCTCTCTCTCTCTCTCTCTCTCTCTCTCTCTCTCTCTTGTTCCCTTCTTTTTTCCTTTCCTTCTCCCCTTCCTTCTTTCTCTCTTCCCTTTTCTTTCTCTGTTTTCCTTTTCTCCTCCTTCCCTCTTGTTCTTTTTTTCTCTTTTTCCTTTCATTCTTGCCTTCTCTTTTTCCTTTCCTTCTCCCCTTCCTTCTTTCTCTCTTCTCTTTCTCTTTCTCTTTTTTTCATTTTCTCCTCCTTCCCTCTTGTTCTTTTTTTCTCTTTTTCCTTTCATTCTTGCCTTCTCTTTTTCCTTTCCTTCTCCCCTTCCTTCTTTCTCTCTTCTCTTTCTCTTTCTCTTCTTTCCTTTTCTCCTCCTTCCATCGTGTCCTTTTTTTCTCTTGTCTCTCTCCTTTCATTCTTGCCTTCTCTCTTTCTTTCCTTCTTGCTCTCCTTCCTCCCTTTTCCCCTCCCATTATTCTCCCCTTTCCTCCTTCTTTCTTTTTTTCCTTCTTTCTTTCCTCCTTACTCTTCCCTTTACCCAATTACCCCACAGAAAAGACCGAATTATCACATCTGGGGAAACTTACCTTAGGATGACGGAGAGAGAGAGAGAGAGAGTTGGTATATCTGATTTATCATTTATTTTTTTACTTTTTACTTCCAATTTCTGTCTGTTTCTTCTTGTCTTCATTTATTGTTTTTTTTCTAGTTTTTCTTCAGTTTTCTTTTACATTCCTCCTCCTCCTTTCTTTCCCTCTTCTTCTTTCTCTTCTGCCTCTCTTCACTCATCGTTCCTTCCTTCCTTCCTTCCTTCCTTCCTTCCTTCCTTCCTTCCTTCCTTCCTTTCTTCCTTCCTTCCTTCCTTCCTTCCTTCCTTCCTTGTTCTTCTTTTCTTCTCCTCTCTTTCGTTTCCTTTCCTTTCCCTTTTCCTCTTTTATTTCGTGTCCTCTCCTTTCCTATCCTTTCTTCCCTTTCCTTTTCTTGCCTCTTTCTGGTTTTCTTTTCTTTCCTGTTTGTTCTTTTCTCCTTATTCAGTTCGGTGCTCTTCTAAGCCTCCTCAGCCCCTGGTAATATAGGAAGGTGTTTAATAGATGATCCACAGGTAATGGGAAGTCAGGTATATGTCCAATTAAAGCGTGTAGAGAGTGTGAGCTGAGGCTATAAGTGCGCCTGGCCCCGGTGCACATCTCCGTCTCCTCAGCCCTTGGTAATAGAGGAAAGTGTTTAAATGATGATCCACAGGTAATGGGAACTCAGGTAGATGTCTAATTAAGGTGTCTAGAGGGTGTGGACCTCCTCTATAGATGCGCGTGACCTCATTGCTCATCTCCGTCACGTCAGCCCTTGGTAATATAGGAAGGTGTTAACAGATGATCCACAGGTAATGAGAACTCAGGTAGATGTGTAATTAGGGTGTAAAGAGGGTGTGGGCTGAGGCTATAAGTGCGCGTTGCCTCGGTGCTCATTTCCGTCTCCTCAGTCCTTGGAAATATAGGAAGGTGTTTAATAGGTGATCCACAGGTAATGGGAACTCAGGTAGATGTGTAATTAGGGTGTAAAGAGGGTGTGGGCTGAGGCTAAAAGTGCGCGTGGCCTCAGTGCTCAACTCCCGTAACATAGACAGGTGTTCCAATAGGTAATAGAAACTCAGGTGGATGCAGTTTTCTCTTTTATAGGACAAAGTTCATATACTTTATATAAATGAAAATGATTGTTCAGACCATCACCACAACACCCAACACCTTCACTACCTCCTCCTCCTCCTCCTCCCCCTCCTCCTCCTCCTCCTCCACCTCACCATTACTATCAGGCCTAGAGGTGTGTGGTGTGAGGAAAGGGTACGTAAGGAAGGAAGGGAGAAAGAGAACTGAAGGGAGGAAGGAAGAAAAGGAAGGGGAGGTATTTAAGTAGGTAAGAAGGAAGGAAGGTGAAGGATGGGGAGGGAAGGGAAGGGAGGGAGGGAGGTAGGTTGATTGGAAGGAGAAGGGAAGGAAAGGAAGGAAAGGGAGGAGGAAAAGAAATGGGAGGTATTTATGTGAGAAGAGAGGAAGGGAGGAAAAAAATGGAAGGAAAGGAGAGGCGAGGTAGGGAGTTAGGTTGGGAGGACGGGCGGAGGGGAAGGAAGGAAGGGAAGAGAGGGTTGGAAAGGAAGGATGAGGAAGGTTTTTTTGTCTATATTTTCATTTTAGATTGGAGGGAAGGGAGGAGGAGAAGGAGGAGGAGGAAGGAGGCAGGGAGGAGGGAAATGGTTGGGGGATTAAGGGATAGTGTAGCTGAGTGTGTGTGTGTGTGTGTGTGTGTGTGTGTGTGTGTGTGTGTGTGTGTGTGTGTGTGTGTGTGTGTGTGTGTGTGTGTGTGTGTGTGTGTGTGTGTGTGTGTGTGTGTGTGTGTGTGTGTGTGTGTGTGTGTGAGTGTGTGTGTGTGTGTGTGTGTGTGTGTGTGTGTGTGTGTGTGTGTGTGTGTGTGTGTGTGTGTGTGTGTGTGTGTGTGTGTGTGTGTGTGTGTGTGTGTGTGTGTGTGTGTGTGTGTGTGTGTGTGTGTGTGTGTGTGTGTGTGTGTGTGTGTGTGTGTGTCTCAGATGACGCAAGCCTTGTGGAGGGAGGAGTTAGGGAGGAGGTAGAGATAGGGAAGGGAGGGAAGGGTGGAGGGAGGGAGGGAAGGTAGGGAGGGAGGTAGAGATAGGGAAGGGAGGGACAGAAGGGAGGGTAGGGAGGGAAGGTAGGGAGGGAGGGAGATAGGGAAAGGTGCGAATACTCTACTCTCTCTCTCTCTCTCATCTCTCTACTCTCTCTCTCTCTCTCTCTCTCTCTCTCTCTCTCTCTCTCTCTCTCTCTCTCTCTCTCTCTCTCTCTCTCTCTCTCTCTCTCTCTCTCTCTCTCTCTCTCTCTCTCCCTCTCTCTCTCTCTCTCTCTCTCTCTCTCTCTCTCTCTCTCTCTCTCTCTCTCTCTCTCTCTCTCTCTCTCTCTCTCTCTCTCTCTCTCTCTCTCTCTCTCTCTCTCTCTCTCTCTCTCTCTCTCTCTCTCTCTCTCCTCTCTCTCTCTCTCTCTCTCTCTCCTCTCTCTCTCTCTCTCTCTCTCTCTCTCCTCCCTCTCTCTCTCTCTCTCCTCCCTCTCTCTTCCCTCTCTCCTAACACCTCCTCCTCCCTTCCACACACACACACACACACACACACACACACACACACACACACACACACACACACACACACACACACACACACACACACACACACACACACACACACACACACACACTCAGCTACACTCCTTAATCCCCAACCATTTCCCTCCTCCCCTGCCTCCTTCCTCCTCCTCCCTCCTCCTCCTCCTCCCTTCCTCCAATCTAAAATGAAAAATATAGACAAAAAACCTTCCTCATCCTTCCCTTTCCAACCCTCTCTTCCTTCCTTCCTTCCCTCCTCCTTCCTACCAACCTAACTACCTAACTCTCCTCTCCTTTCCTTCCATTTTTTCCTCCTTCCTCTCTTCTCACATAAATACCTCCCTTTTCTTTTCCTCTCCTCCTTTCCTTCCTTTCCTTCCCTTCTCCTTCCAATCAACCTACCTCCTCCCTCCCCTCCCTTCCCTCCCATCCTTCACCTTCCTTCCTTCTTACCTACTTAAATACCTCCCCTTTCCTTTTCTTCCTTCCCTCCCTTCAGTTCTCTTTCTCCCTTCCTTCCTTACGTACCCTTTCCTCACACCACACACCTCTAGGCCTGATGGTAATGGTGAGGAGGAGGAGGTGGAGGAGGAGGGGGAGGAGGAGGAGGAGGAGGAGGTAGTGAGGGTGGTGGGTGTTGTGGTGATGGTCTGAACAATCATTTTCATTTATATAAAGTATATGAACTTTGTCCTATAAAAGAGAAAACTGCATCCAACTGAGTTTTTATTACCTATTGGAACACCTGTCTATGTTACGGGAGTTGAGCACTGAGGCCACGCGCACTTTTAGCCTCAGCCCACACCCTCTTTACACCCTAATTACACATCTACCTGAGTTCCCATTACCTGTGGATCACCTATTAAACACCTTCCTATATTTCCAAGGACTGAGGAGACGGAAATGAGCACCGAGGCAACGCGCACTTATAGCCTCAGCCCACACCCTCTTTACACCCTAATTACACATCTACCTGAGTTCTCATTACCTGTGGATCATCTGTTAACACCTTCCTATATTACCAAGGGCTGACGTGACGGAGATGAGCAATGAGGTCACGCGCATCTATAGAGGAGGTCCACACCCTCTAGACACCTTAATTAGACATCTACCTGAGTTCCCATTACCTGTGGATCATCATTTAAACACTTTCCTCTATTACCAAGGGCTGAGGAGACGGAGATGTGCACCGGGGCCAGGCGCACTTATAGCCTCAGCTCACACTCTCTTCACTTTAATTGGACATATACCTGACTTCCATTACCTGTGGATCATCTATTAAACACCTTCCTATATTACCAGGGGCTGAGGAGGCTTAGAAGAGCAGCGAACTGAATAAGGAGAAAAGAACAAACAGGAAGAAAAGAAAACCAGAAAGAGGCAAGAAAAGGAAGGGAAGAAAGGATAGGAAAGGAGAGGACACGAAATAAAGAGGAAAGGAAAGGAAAGGAAACGAAAGAGAGAAGAAGAAAAGAAGAACAAGGAAGGAAGGAAGGAAGGAAGGAAGGAAGGAAGGAAGAAAGGAAGGAAGGAAGGAAGGAAGGAAGGAAGGAAGTAAGGAAGGAAGGAACGATGAGTGAAGAGGCAGAAGAAGAAGAGGCAAAGAAAGGAGGAGGAGGAATGGAAAAGAAAACTGAAGAAAAACTAGAAAAAAAACACAATAAATGAAGACAAGAAGAAACAGACAGAAATTGGAAGTAAAAAGTAAAAAAATAAATGATAAATCAGATATACCAACTCTCTCTCTCTCTCTCTCTCTCTCTCTCTCTCTCTCTCTCTCTCTCTCTCTCTCTCTCTCTCTCTCTCTCTCTCTCTCTCTCTCTCTCTCTCTCTCTCTCTCTCTCTCTCTCTCTCTCTCTCTCTCTCTCTCTCTCTCTCTCTCTCTCTCTCTCTCTCTCTCTCTCTCTCTCTCTCTCTCTCATCCTAAGGTAAGTTTCCCCAGATGTGATAATTCGGTCTTTTCTGTGGGGTAATTGGGTAAAGGGAAGAGTAAGGAGGAAAGAAAGAAGGAAAAAAAGAAAGAAGGAGGAAAGGGAGAATAATGGGAGGAAAAGGGAGGAAGGAGAGCAAGAAGAAAAAGAGAGAAGGCAAGAATGAAAGGAGAGAGACAAGAAAAAAAGGACACGATGGAAGGAGGAGAAAAGGAAGAAGAGAAAGAGAAGAGAGAAAGACGGAAGGGGTGAATGAAAGGAAAAAGAGAAGGCAAGAATGAAAGGAAAAAGAGAAAAAAAGAACAAGAGGGAAGGAGGAGAAAAGGAAAAAAAGAAAGAAGAAGAGAAAGAAGGAAGGGAGAAGGAAAGGAAAAGAGAAGGCAAGAATGAAAGGAAAAGAGAAAAAAGAACAAGAGGGAAGGAGGAGAAAGGAAAACAGAGAAAGAAAAGGAAGAGAAAAGAAGGAAGGGGAGAAGGAAAGGAAAAGAAGGGAACAAGAGAGAGAGAGAAAAAAAAAAACAACGAATATCATACCCATTGTGTTAGGCATCAAATTAGGAGTCTGAGTTATGACCTTTCTACTCAAGAGTTATTTATTTCTCTATAATACACCACAGACAAATCTCTTCACATGTTCCCTAAGTATAAAGATAAAAAAGGAAGAAGAGATTGTAGGGGAGATAAAAGGAGGAACAGGATGAACAGGGAGAGAAAGAGAAGGAAAGGAGATATAAAGAGAGAAGGAAAGGAGGAAGCGGGGAAGAGGAAGAAAGGGTGATAAAACGTATTTGAAGATGCATGAGCAGGAAGGGGCAAGAAAAATAACGTGAATGGAGTTAGAAGTGGAAGGGAACGAAAGTGGCATAGGAGAAAGAACGGTGGAAGAAGGAAAGAGAGGGACGAAGAAGTGGAAGAAAGGAAGAAATAGCGGGAAATAAAGGAAGAGAAGAGGAGATAAGGGAAGGGAGGCGTGGAGGAAAAATGTAGTGGAGGAAAGGAAAAGAAGAGAGAAGTAAAGAGGGAGTTAGAAGTGGAGACGAGGGAAGGAAGGCGTGGAAGAAAAAGAAGTGGAGAAAGGAAGAAATAAGAGAGAAATAGAAGATGAGAGAAGAATGAAGAGAGGAAGTAAGAAGTGGAGATGAGGAAGGGGGTGGAGGCGTGGAGGAAAAAAAGTGGAGGAAAGGAAGAAAAAAAGAAATATGAGAAGAGAAGAGTAGAGAGAGGAGTAAGAAGCGGAGACGAGGGAAGGGAGGCGTGGAGGAAAAAGGAAGTGGAGGAAAGGAAGAAAGAGAGTAAGAAGTGGCGATGAGTGAAGGAAGGCGTGGGAAGAAAAAAAAAGTCATTTAAACCCCGTCATTTAGAGCACGTATCCTAACACACTAATTTAAACCAGACTACACATTTTTGATTTCTTTAATTCTTTGACCTTTAAACGGAACAGAATCTGGCAACGCCCACCTACGCTCTCTCTCTCTCTCTCTCTCTCTCTCTCTCTCTCTCTCTCTCTCTCTCTCTCTCTCTCTCTCTCTCTCTCTCTCTCTCTCTCTCTCTCTCTCTCTCTCTCTCTCTCTCTCTCTCTCTCTCTCTCTCTCTCTCTCTCTCTCTCTCTCTCTCTCTCTCTCTCTCTCTCTCTCTCTCTCTCTCTCTCTCTCTCTCTCTCTCTCTCTCTCTCTCTCTCTCTCTCTCTCTCTCTCTCTCTCTCTCTCTCTCTCTCTCTCTCTCTCTCTCTCTCTCTCTCTCTCTCTCTCTCTCTCTCTCTCTCTCTCTCTCTCTCTCTCCTCCTCCTCCTTCGTTAAGCCCTCAAGACCCATCAATAGTGCGCCCTCCCCTTCAACGCCTCCTACGTGACTAAGCCTTCGCTCATTCCATACGAGACAACAGAACGCTTCTTCCTCCTCCTCCTCCTCCTCCTCCTCCTCCTCCTCCTCCTCCTCCCACGATCTTTAGCGGAGGAGGCATCACTTTGGCCTCGTTCCCTTCCTGAGTTGATTCGGTGAGTCATAGTGGGTGAGTCTACCATGCTCCTTATTCCTGTCTACTCAGGTAGCTAATGCTTGTATTGTCCTTCAGGTGTTACATTCACTACCATCTTAGAATTCAGAGAGGCCTTAAACCACTTAAATGATCTATTGTTTTTGTTTACTTCTACTACAGCGTGGTAGACCTGTGGACCTCGAGTCTAACCGAACCACGCTGAGTTTGAAAGCCCTCCCCGAGTGTCTGAGGATTACCCATATGCTGCCTTGGTCTTCAGCCAACACTAACTTCAGCGACTTCGGTCAGAAGGAGCAGCATGGGCCTGGCAAGAGTCACACATCACGGCAGCCAATATAAATAAAATTCGCTTGCGCCACGAGCGGGCTGGGGCTGTTCAAGAGACCCTTGTAAAAAGCCTGCCGGCGCTACTACTACTGCTACTACTAATACTACGACGACGACGACTACTGCTACTATTACTACTACTACTACTATTACTACAACTACTACTACTACTATTACTACAACTACTACTACTACTACTACTACTACTATTACCACTACCACGATATCAGAAACTAGGAACGAGAGAGAGAGAGAGAGCACCAAACCTATCTCCCTTACTATCTCTACCTCTCCATTATGTAACCAGGTGCTCTCTCTCTCTCTCTCTCTCTCTCTCTCTCTCTCTCTCTCTCTCTCTCTCTCTCTCTCTCTCTCTCTCTCTCTCTCTCTCTCTCTCTCTCTCTCTCTCTCTCTCTCTCTCTCTCTCTCTCTCTCTCTCTCTCTCTCTTTTCTCTCTCTCTCTCTCTCTCTCTCTCTCTCTCTCTCTCTCTCTCTCTCTCTCTCTCTCTCTCTCTCTCTCTCTCTCTCTCTCTCTCTCTCTCTCTCTCTCTCTCTCTCTCTCTCTCTCTCTCTCTCACCTGTCTCTCTCTCTCTTTCTCTCTTCTCTTTTTATCGTTCTCTTTTTCGTTCTTTTCTCGTTCTTTTCAGTTTTCTTTTTTCAGTTTTCTTTTTTCAGTTTTCTTTTTCAATCTTCCTTTTTCGTTTTCTTTTTTTCGTTCTCTCTTGTTCTCTTTCATTCTCTTTTGTTCTCTTTTTCCTCTTTCATTCTCTCTCCCTCCCCCTCCTCCCAACTCTCTCCCTCCCCTCTCCCTACTCCTCCCCTCCCTCCCCTCCTCTCCCTCACTCCTGGCACGGTGAAAGCCAGGCCAGGAGGGGTCGCGCCACGTCACCTCAAGTTTAAATGAGTTTCTTGGCTCCGGACGAAAGTAATTGCAATAACAGGTGGCGAGTGACAAGCTGTGATTATGTGGCGCTGGGAAATTCCTCTAACCCCTCCCTTTTTACTCCTTTGCCTCCTCCTCCTCCTCCTCCTCTTCCTCTTCCTTCCTCGCTTAAGAAAGGTGGAGATGATTTGGTGGAAAGGTAGGTGCGTAGATGAGGAAGCGAGGAAGAGGGTAAAGAGAGAGGCAGATAAGAGATTTGGAATGTAGAATGAGGTCTGATTATGTTGGGGGTGAGAAATTCCTCCTACTAACCCGTCCCTTCCTACTCCTTGCCTTCTCCTCCTCCTCCTCCTCTTCCTCTTCCTTCCTCGCTTAAGAAAGGAGAAGATCGGGTGAAAAGGTAAGTGCGTAGATGAGGAAGCGAGGAAGAGGGTAAAGAGAGAGGCAGTTAAGAGATTTGGAATGTAGAATGAAGTCTGATTATGTTGAGGGTGAGAAATTCCTCCTGCCTAACCCTTCCCTTCCTACTCCTTGCCTCCACCTCCTCCTCCTCCTCCTCCTTGCCTCCTCTTCCTCTTCCTCCCTTGTTTGAGAAAGGTGGAGAGTCAGATGGTAAGATGCGTGGATGAGGAGGAAGGTGAATAGATACGTAGATAAGAGATAGATAAGAGATTTGGATAGGAAAATGAGGTAAGATTATTTTGGGCCCGGGAAATTTCTACTGCCTGAACCTTCCTACCCTTTGCCTTCTCCTCCTCCTCCTCTTCTTCCTCCTCCCTCGTTCAAGAAAGATGGAGAGAACTGAGTGGAAGGAAAGGTAGGTACGTAGAAGGTAAATGAATGGTAGATTAGAGATTTGGATAGTAAAATGACAAGTGATTCGCGTCCTCCTCCTCCCTTGTTTAAGAAAGGTGAAGATTGGGTGGAAAGGTAGATATGTAGGTAGATGAAGAACCAGGTATTGGAAAGGTAAAATAGTAGAGAGAAAGTTAGTAGAGAAAGAGATAGGTAAGATAGTTGATGAAAAGTAGAAAGAAGGAAAAAGGTAAAGAAAAAGATAGATAAGAGATTTGGATGTTAGAATGAGTAGGAGAAAAAGGAAGAAAATGAAGAGAATAATAGAAAAAGAGATTTGGGCAGCACAAAGATAAACTAGGAGGATGAAGAGAAAATAAATAACGAGATTTGGATAGTGGAATATGAGGTAGAAAGAGTGAAAAAGGAGAGGAAAAAGATACATAGAGGGATTTGGATAGTAAAAATGAATAGTAAAATGAGAATGAATTTGAATGATGATAAAAGAGTAGAATGAGCAGATAGATACATGACTGAAGAAGTGTATAGGTAGATAGATAGTTGGATAGATGAATAGAAAAGCTGATAAGGGTTACACAGATAGATAGATAACTAGATGAATGTAAACAGATAAGAGAACACGTACATTACAGGTGTGAACTGAATGAGAAATGAAAAATTAATGGGAGAAAAAAAAGAAAAATGAAAAACGAAGTGAACTGAATGATAAAAAAAATGAAAAATGTAGTGAATGAATAATGGTCTAGATGAAAAATTAAAAATGTTAAAAACGAACTGAATGAAAAATGAAAAAAATGAATGAAAAATATAAAAAAAGAAATTAAAATAAAGTGAGTGAGAAATGAATGAAAAATGAAAAAAATGAATGAAAATGAAAAAAATGTGAAATGAAGTGCATGAAAAATAAGAACAATTAATGAAAAAATGTTTATTAATGAAAAAATGAATGAAAAATAATAAAAAATGCATAAAAATTAAAAAAATGAATGGAAAATGAAAAAAATGAATTAAAAATGAAGTGAATGAAAACTTAAGTGAATGGAAAATGAGCTGCATGAAAAATAAATGAAGGTAGATAAAAACGTGATTGGAAAAGTATATAAATAGAGAGTCAAATAAACGAATATAAAAAGGATAAAGGTTAATAAAAGCTAACTAGATAGATAAATAAACGAAAATTAACAGGCTAATCTATCCATAAATTCAATAAAAAAATGATAGCTTGATAAACAGATAGAGGCAGACTGATAGATAGATATGGATAGATAAATCAGTAAACACATGAAGGTTATTACACACGAATATTTATGTATGCATGAATGAATGTTGGTGAGTGAATGCAATACGTGTTCATGGATGCTTGTATACAGACACACAGACAGACAGACAGATAGACAGACAGACAGACAGACAGGCAGTGACCAACAAACAGACAGATTAACAGAAAAACGGACAGAGAAAATGATACAAAAACGCTAACAGAAATATAAACAAATAGACAAACTAACAGACAGACAGACACAGAAAAACAGACACAAGGACAAAATGCATAAAAACACATACAAACACACAAAAAGATGGAAAAATAGACTGACTAACCAACATACATACATACATACATACAGACAGACAGACAGACAGTAAGACAGACAGACAGACAGACAGACAGTAAGACAGACAGACAGACACACACACACACACACACACACACACACACACACACACACACACACACACACACACACACACACACACACACACACACACACACACACACACACACACACACACACACACACACACACACACACACACACACACACACAGGTTTTGCACTGGGCTAAAAAAAACATAAAACGTTAAATGTTTGGCCTAAAAAGTTTTGAAACATTAATTTGCAAAAGTTGTTGTTGACTAAGACCACCTGATTAGCATACTTTCTCTCTCTCTCTCTCTCTCTCTCTCTCTCTCTCTCTCTCTCTCTCTCTCTCTCTCTCTCTCTCTCTCTCTCTCTCTCTCTCTCTCTCTCTCTCTCTCTCTCTCTCTCTCTCTCTCTCTCTCTCTCTCTCTCTCTCTCTCTCTCTCTCTCATAAATTTCCTTCTATTTGTTTATTTAATCTTGTTCTTCCTCCTCCTCCTCCTCCTCCTCCTCCTCCTCTCTTTCTCCTTCTCTTCCTCTTTCTCTTTTTTTCTTTTCTTCTCCTCTTTCACTCTTTCTTTTTCTCCTCTCTCTTCTCATTCTGTTTCTTCTCTTTTTTTTCTTTCACTTTCTCTTCCTCTTCCTCATCTTCATCATCATCATCTCTTCCTACCTACCCTTCCCTCCCCTTGCCTACCTATCAACCTCCTCCTTATCCTCCTCCTCCTCCTTCCCTTCTCTCTCCTTCCCTTCTCTTCCTCCTTTCCCTTTCCTTCCCTTCCCATCCACCTTACCTATCTACCTACCTCTCCTACCTTCCCCTTTCCTTCCTATCCCTTTCCTTCCCCTTCCTCTCATACCCCTCCATTCCTTCCTTCCTCGTCATCATCATCATCATCATCATCATCACCCTTTCCCTATGACGTCACCACAGAGAAAAAAGCAAGTAAAGAAGAAAAAAACAAGAAGACAAGAAGAAAAAATCAATGAGTTAAAAAAATAGAATAAGAAAAATCAATAGTGAAATAAAAGCCAGAAAACGAGTAAAATAATAAAGAAGAAGAACAACAACAAATACAAGAAAACAAGAAGAACAAAAAAGAAAAAAAAGAAAAAAAAACTCAATGCAGGAAAAAAGGAAAAAAGGTAAAAAAACAGATCGTGCTCCTATTTTGTGGGCGGACTCGGCTCCTTGAATGTAAATCAGGCGGCGTATTGTCAACAGGTGCGCGCGGACAGGTAAAGAGGAGGGGGTGAAAGGTGAGGTGAGGTTACAGCGTGAAGGAGGTGGTGATTACGAGGACTGGTGGTGGTGTTAGTGGTGGTGATGTTACGTAACGGTGTTAGTGGTGATGGGTGATGACTGGAATGGAGATGAGTGGAGTGGTGACTGACTACAAGGTGTGGCTATGTTATGAGTCTAATGAATGGTGAAGAGAGGATGGGGAGAGTGAGTGTGAATGTGATTGTCGTGTGTGTGTGTGTGTGTGTGTGTGTGTGTGTGTGTGTGTGTGTGTGTGTGTGTGTGTGTGAAAATTTCAGATACGAACACACACGCACAAAGTTATCTCGCTCCTAAACTAATTCGGTACAATTCGTCACATCAATGAAAAAAAAAAAAAAACTAATGCAAAACACAGTCGAAACAAAAACTCACCGGCGCTGGATGGATTTATATGGCTCGTTCGGCGCGGCCAAACTCGGCGAGGCGGCCCCTGAAAAATACAGTAAGAAAACTTTGGCGTAATTAATGACTTTTTCCGTGTTATTATTAGTATTAGAATTATTATTAGGAGTAGTAAAGTAGTAGTAGTAGTAGTAGTAGTAGTAGAAGTAGTAGTAGTAGTAGTAGTAGTAGTAGTAGTAATGGTTTTAGTAGTAACAGCAATATGGTGGTGATAGTGGTGATGGTGACCGTAGGGGTGATTAAGTTATGGTGATGGTAGTGAAGCTCGTGGTAGTGATATGTCGGCAGTGGTGGAGTCTGTAGTGGTGATTAATGGTACTGGTAGTGGTGGTGATGGTTGAGGTAGTGTTGACGATAGAGGTGGTGGTGGTGATGGTGGTGGTGATTATAGAGGCAGAACAAACACTACCACCATCACCACCTCCACCAGAACCAATATCGGAAAAAGTATTGGGCCAACATATTTTTTGAGAGATTTTTATTGCCAGCCAGTAGTTGCCCTTTCTTTCCGCCCTTATGATTAGGTGTAGGTGCGCACGTGGGTATGCTGGCCCGCTCCCAAAGATGGGTTAGTTAGTAAGCTTTTCTCCTATTCTTTTGTCCTTTTTTTCAATTAGTGAGTGTGAAATAGATAGAATGGGGGGAGAGAGAGAGAGAGAGAGATTAGCTCAGAGATACCGTGGAGATACCTTTTTTATTCCTCCCTTCCTTCCCTCCTCACTTTTCTTCCCTTCCTTCCCGTTTGATGTTTTCTCTCTTCCTTTTCCTCCATTTCCCCCCTCCCTTTCCTCCGCCTCCTCCTCCTCCACCCCATCACTTCTTGCTATTTTCCTTTTTCAGTCCTACTTTTTTTTATTCCTTACTTCCTTCCTCCTTCACCTCCCTACCTCCTTATTATATCTCTCCCTTACTTCTTTACTTCCTTCCTTCCTTCCTTCTATACTCGCCTCACAGCTCCCTACTCCCTTTCTTTCCTACTTCCTTTTTCCTCCTTTACTTTCTTTTTCCCCATTAGTTTCTCCTTTTCCTGGTTTCTTCCTCCCTTTTCCTTTTCCTCCATTTTCAGCTTTTATCCCTCTCTCCATTATTGGCGTTCCTTCTTCTTTTCCTCAGGCCCCTTGTCGCGCCTCTCTTATTATCCACCATTTCACTTTCTTTATCGTCCACTTTCTCTCTCTCTTCCCTACACTTTTTTCTCTCCCTCCAATCACACATTTTTCCGTAACTTTCCAAGTATTTTCTCTGCCTTTCTTTTCTTCCACTAACAGCTCTCTTTTTTCCTTTCCTCTCTTTCTCTTCCTCCTTGCATTTGCACCTTCCTTTACCACCTTCCCTTTCAGTTTCTTCCCTCCACTTCTTCTCTCCTTTCACTTCCTGCCTCATTTTTTCTCCTTTCCTTTCTATTATCTCTTCCGCCGGTGACGTCACGGCCGTAACCTCGGGACAAATACCAGTGTTATTATTCTAATTCATATATTTCACACAATACTTAAGATGGTGGGAGTAAACAATTATTGAAGGGAAAAATGCTCACTTCTTACCCCACAGGGCCGTTATTTTCAACGTATCGAGCTGCCTTTACGACTATTCCCAAGGCCGCGGAGAAGCTTGGCCAAGTTGTCACGGGTGACTTTACCATTCATGACGCTGAAGGCGTGTACAGCCATCACTAGGATCACAAAACAGTCCGTGAATACCCCGGCAACTTCAACGAGAGGCTTTTCAAACAGGCGTGCCGAGGCGAAGATTACTTTATAAATAAGACCTTCCATCCAGCCAATCAGATCCCGTAGCTAAGCACACCCTCCCTCCATCAAGCCAATCAGCTCCCGTAGCTAACATCTCCCTCCCTCCCTCCAGCCAGTCAGCTCCCGTAGCGATCTTCACTACAAAAGGTGCAACTAGCTCTAGATTCAGCCCTATGCAATGTCAACTCTGTGCTCCCTAAAACGGCATATCGCAAACCGAGGTGATGTGGTAAATCTCGACCCTATACAGGGTAAGAAAAAGGAAAAGGGTGACTCCATCTCAAGAAATCAAAATCCCGTGGCTGATCCCCGAGGCAAGGCGAGCCTCAGAACCTCACACACACACGCGCGCACACACACACACACACACACACACACACACACACACACACATACACAGAGGATAATGAAGCAGAGGACTAATGGACTAACGCTCTGCCGTGACAGGATAGGGAGGCTTCCCTCCAATAAGGAACAAAAAGAGGAGAGGAAGGCCTCCCAGAGGAGTTGAAGCAACTCCAGGGCCGCTGCCAAGCTGATGTCAGTTTGCTCCTGCTGCGATAGGAAAAGTTCTCGCGTGTTATTCGCCTAGCTCACGCAGCACGCACACTCACCCCCGAAACGCACGCCAGCACGAACTCACTCCCCAACGCACGCTCGCTCGCACACACCCCCAAACGCACACACGCACGAACACGCAAGCACACACACACGAACGAACGACACAAGCACGCACCCACCCCCAACGCACGCACGCACGAACGCAAGAACACACGCACGAACGAACGAACGAGCACACGCTCGCACCCACCCATCCCCCAACGCACGCTCGCACGCACGAACACAAGTACACACGCACGAACGAACGGACGAAGACACCCACAAACGCCCGACCACCAGTAAACACGCACGAAGGAAAGAACCAACGCACGCACGCGCGAACGACCACCACTCCACACACGCACGAAGGAATGGATGAACACACGCTCGCACGCACGAACACGAGTATACACACGCACGAAGGAACGGACGAACACACGCTCGAACGCACGAACACGAGTATACACACGCACGAAGGAACGGACGAACACACGCTCGCAGGCAGTGACCGCCCAACGCACGCAGCACACAAGCACTCACACACGCAAGCACGCACACAATCACGTACCCACGCATGCACACGCACGCAAGCACACACACTCACGTACAGACGCACGCACCCACGCAAGCATGCAGGCAGGCACGCACGCACACACTCACACAACCAAGCACGCAGCCACGCACGAAAAAACGCACGAACTCACGCAAGTACGTAGACACCCACGCACGCACGCAAGCACGCACGAAGGCACGGACACTCTGATGACGACCCAGGCAACAAGGCACCCTGACACTCCCTGGACACTCTCTGAACAATGGATGGACACTCTGATGACGACCCACGCAACAAGGTCCCCTGACACTCCCTGGACACTCTGAACACTGCCTTGACCATTTGCAACAAAAAATCTCCTCACGACGTAACCTAAAAAGGACAAAATCCCCCCCGACAAAAAAAAAAATAGTTAACTTTCCAAAATATAACGAAATCGTTAAGTCACCAACAAAACATCAAAATAGAGAAGCCATAAAAAAGAAAAAGAAAAAAGCAACAAAGAAATCAACTCAAGCAGTAGTAGAAAAAAAATGACCTAACAAATCTAAAAAGGTGATCAGTCAAAAATTAGAAAACTAAAAACATAAAATGACAAAATGGAACGAAACGTATGAGCTCAAAAAAAAAAAAAAAAAAAAAAATCAAATCAACACCAAAAAAAACGAAACTGAGGATAACTAAAACTAAGAGAAAAAAGAAAACCGGCAGCGGCCTGATTATCTTTGGCTTCACCCTGGCTTAGATGGACAGACGAAGAAACACAGAAAGAAAGGAATAAAGGGACGAACTGAGGTGTAAGAGAAAGAAGAAAGAAAAGAATATTATTATAAAGAAAAAAATTATAGGAGAGAGGGAAGAATGGAGGGAAGGATGGAAAAAATGAAGAAAGAAAGGAAGAAATATATAAGGAATAGAAGAAAGGGAGGAAGTAAACAAAGAAGGCAACAAAGCATATGTAGATTCAGAAAAAAATATACATATGGACGGAATGAGATGAACGGAAGAAAGAAAGGAAGAAAAATAGTTGCCTGGGTGGGATGCTGCTTAGTGTTCAGGGTGAAATGCTGACCTTGGCATAGCGTTCAGGGTGAGATACTGACCCTGGCTTAGTGCTCAGGGTGGGATGCTGACCCAGGCATAGTGTTCAGGGTGGGATGCTGACCCTGGATTAGCGTTCAGGGTGGGATGCTGACCCTGGCTTAGCGTTCAGGGTGGGATGCTGACCCTGGCTTAGTGTTCAGGGTGGGATGCTGACCCTGGCTTAGTGTTCAGGGTGGGATGCTGACCCTGGATTAGCGTTCAGGGTGGGATGCTGACCATGGCTTAGCGTTCAGGGTGGGATGCTGACCCTGGCTTAGTGTTCAGGGTGGGATGCTGACCCTGGCTTAGCGTTCAGGGTGGGATGCTGACCCTGGCTTAGTGTTCATGGTGGGATGCTGACCCTGGCTTAGCGTTCAGGGTGGGATGCTGACCCTGGCTTAGTGTTCAGGGTGGGATGCTGACCTGGCTTAGCGTTCAGGGTGAGATGCTGACCCTGGCTTAGTGTTCAGGGTGGGATGCTGACCCTGGCTATGGGTTCAGGGTGGGATGCTGACCCTGGCTTAGTGTTCAGCGTGGAATGCTGACCCTGGCTTAGCGTTCAGGGTGGGATGCTGACCCTGGCTTAGTGTTCAGGGTGAGATGCTGACCCTGGCTTAGTGTTCAGGGTGGGATGCTGACCCTGGCTTAGTGTTCAGGGTGGGATGCTGACCCTGGCTTAGCGTTCAGGGTGGGATGCTGACCCTGGCTTAGCGTTCAGGGTGGGATGCTGACCGTGGCTTAGCGTTCAGGGTGGGATGCTGACCCTGGCTTAGCGTTCAGGGTGGGATGCTGACCCTGGATTAGCGTTCAGGGTGGGATGCTGACCCTGGCTTAGCGTTCAGGGTGGGATGCTGACCCTGGCTTAGTGTTCAGGGTGGGATGCTGACCCTGGCTTAGCGTTCAGGGTGGGATGCTGACCCTGGCTTAGTGTTCAGGGTGGGATGCTGACCCTGGCTTAGCGTTCAGGGTGGGATGCTGACCCTGGCTTAGTGTTCAGGGTGGGATGCTGACCCTGGCTTAGCGTTCAGGGTGAGATGCTGACCCTGGCTTAGTGTTCAGGGTGGGATGCTGACCCTGGCTTAGCGTTCAGGGTGGGATGCTGACCCTGGCTTAGTGTTCAGGGTGGGATGCTGACCCTGGCTTAGCGTTCAGGGTGGGATGCTGACCCTGGCTTAGTGTTCAGGGTGAGATGCTGACCCTGGCTTAGTGTTCAGGGTGGGATGCTGACCCTGGCTTAGTGTTCAGGGTGGGATGCTGACCCTGGCTTAGCGTTCAGGGTGGGATGCTGAACCTGGCTTAGTGTTCAGGGTGGGATGCTGACCCTGGCTTAGCGTTCAGGGTGGGATGCTGACCATGGCCTAGCGTTCAGGGTGGGATGCTGACCCTGGCTTAGCGTTCAGGGTGGGATGCTGACCCTGGCTTAGCGTTCAGGGTGGGATGCTGACCCTGGCTTAGTGTTCAGGGTGGGATGCTGACCCTGGCTTAGTGTTCAGGGTGGGATGCTGACCCTGGCTTAGCGTTCAGGGTGAGATGCTGACCCTGGCTTAGTGTTCAGGGTGGGATGCTGACCCTGGCTTAGCGTTCAGGGTGGGATGCTGACCCTGGCTTAGTGTTCAGGGTGGGATGCTGACCCTGGCTTAATGTTCAGGGTGGGATGCTGACCCTGCCTTAGTGTTCAGGGTGAGATGCTGACCCTGGCTTAGTGTTCAGGGTGGGATGCTGACCCTGGCTTAGTGTTCAGGTTGAGATGATGACCCTGGCTTATTGTTCAGGGTGGGATGCTGACCCTGGCTTAGTGTTCAGGGTGGGCTGCTGACCCTGGCTTAGTGTTCAGGGTGGGATGCTGACCCTGGCTTAGTGTTCAGGGTGGGATGCTGACCATGGCTTAGTGTTCAGGGTGGGATGCTGACCCTGGCTTAGTGTTCAGGGTGGGATGCTGACCCTGGCTTAGTGTTCAGGGTGGGATGCTGACCCTGGATTAGTGTTCAGGGTGGGATGCTGACCCTGGCTTAGTGTTCAGGGTGGGATGCTGACCCTGGCTTAGTGTTCAGGGTGGGATGCTGACCCTTTCTTAGTGTTCAGGGTGGGATGCTGACCCTGGCTTAGTGTTCAGGGTGGGATGCTGACCCTGGCTTAGTGTTCAGGGTGGGATGCTGACCCTGGCTTAGTGTTCAGGGTGGGATGCTGACCCTGGCCTAGTGTTCAGGGTGGGATGCTGACCCTGGCTTAGTGTTCAGGGTGGGATGCTGACCCTGGCTTAGTGTTCAGGGTGGGATGCTGACAGGAGGAGGTGGTGTTCAGGGTGGGATGCTGACCCTGGCAGTGTTCAGGGTGGGATGCTGAGGTGGGATGCGGAGGTGGTGGTGGTGGCGTGCAAGGGACAGAAGGAGGCGCTGGCGGGGGGTGGCGTGCCTGGTAGAGGATGAGGCGGTGTCGGGGATGGCGTGCGTGGGAGAGGATGAAGCGTTGGCGGGGGTGGCGTAGGGGAGGGCAAGAGAAGGAGGTGGAGGTGGTGGCGTGCGAGTGAAAGGAGGAGGCAGCGGCGGGGGTGGCGTGCGAGGGAAAGGAAGAAGCGGTGGCGGGGATGGCGTGCGAGGGACAGGAGGAGGCACCGGCGGGGGTGGCGTGCGAGGGAAAGGAAGAGGCGGTGGCTGGGGTGTCGTGCGAGGGGAAGGAGGAGGAGGCGGGGGTGGCGTGCGAGGGGAAGGAGGAGGCGGAGGCGGGGGTGGCGTGCGAGGGAAGGGAAGAGGCGGTGGCGGTGGTGGCGTGCGAGGGGAAGGAGGAGGCGCTGGCGGGGGTGGCGTGCAAGGGGAAGGAGGAGGCGCTGGCGGGGGTGGCGTGCGAGGGAAGGGAAGAGGCGGTGGCGGTGGTGGCGTGCGAGGGGAAGGAGGAGGCGGAGGCGGGGTTGGCGTGCGAGGGAAGGGAAGAGGCGGTGGCGGGGGTGGCGGGCGAGGGAAGGAGAAGGCGCTGGCGGGGAATTGTTGTCTGAGGAAGGAAGAAGAGTGGCGTGCGAGGGGAAGGAAGAGAGGCGGCGGCGAGGCGTGCTAATGACAGGAGGAGGCGTTGGCGGGGGTGGCGTGCGAGGGACAGGAGGAGGCGGTGGCGGGGGTGACTTGTAATTGACTGGAGGAGGCTGTGGCGGGGTTGGCGTGAGAGGGACAGGAAGAGGCTGTGGCCGGGTTGGCGTGCGAGGGACATGAGGAGGCGGTGGCGGGGGTGGCGTTCGATAGATAGGAGGAGGCGGTGGCGGGGGTGGCGTACGAAGGACAGGAGGAGGCGGTGGCGGGGGTGGCCTCTGAGGGACAAGAAGAGGCGGTGGCTGGAGTGGCGTGGGAGGGACAGGAGGCAGCGGTGGTGGGGGTGGCCTTTGAAAGAAAGGAGTAGTTGTTGGCGGGAGTGTAGTGCAAGGAACAAAAAGAGGAGGTGGCGGGGATGGCGTGTGAGGGGAAGGAGGAGGCGGGGTGGGTTGCGAGGGGAAGAGGAGTCGGTGAATGACAGGAGGAAGTGGTGGGGTGGGGCGAGGGAGGGAGAGGCGAGAGGGGTGCGAGAGAAAGGAGGAGGCGGCGACGGGGTTGGCGTGGGAGGGGAAGGAGGAGTCGGCGGCGGGGGTGGCGTGCGAATGACAGGAGGAGGCGGTGGCGGGGGGGGGGTGCGAGTGAGAGGTGGAGGCGGTGGCGGGGTTGGGGTGCGAGTGAGAGACGGAGGCGGTGGCGGGGGTGGCGTGCGAATGACAGGAGGAGGTGGTGGCGGGGGTGGCGTGCAAGGGACAGGAGGAGGCGGTGGTGGGGGTGGCTTGCGAAAGACAGAAGGAGGCGTTGGCAGGAGTGGCGTGCGAGGGACAGGAGTAGGCGGTGGCGGGGGTGGCTTGCGATTAACTGGAGGAGGCTGTGCCGGAGTTGCCGTGAGAGGGACAGGAAGAGACGGTGGCCGGGTTGGCGTGCGAGGGACAGGAGGAGGCGGTGGCGGGGGTAGCGCTCGATAGATAGGAGGAGGCGGTGGCGGGGGTGGCGTACGAGGGACAGGAGGAGGCGGTGGCGGGGGTGGCCTCTGAGGGACAAGAAGAGGCGGTGACGGGAGTGGCGTGGGAGGGACAAGAGGCAACGGTGGCGGGGGTATCGTGCAAGGGACAGTAGGAGGCGGTGGCGGCGTTCGATAGATAGGAGGAGGCGGTGGCGGGGGTGGCGTGCGAGGGAGAGGAGGAGGTGGTGGCGGGGGTGACGTGCAAAGGGATAGGAGGAGGCGGTGGGGGTGTGGCGTGGGATAGACAGGAGGAAGCGGTGGCGGGAATGGCGTAGGAGGAAAAGGATTAGGCGGTGGATGGGTTGGCGTGCGAGGGCCAAGAGGAGGCGGTGGCCGTGTTGACGTGCGAGGGACAGGAGGAGGCAGTGGCTGGGGTGGCGTTCGAGGGACAGTAGGAGGCGGTGGCGGGGATGGCGTGGGAGGGACAGGAGGAAGCGGTGGTGGTGGGGGGGGGCATGCGAGGAACAGTAGGAGCCTGTGGCGGGGGTGATGTTCGAGGGACAGTAGGAGGCGGTGTCGGGGACGGCAGGCGAAGGACAATAGGAGGCGGTGGCGGGGTTGGCGTGCGAGGGACAGGACGAGGCGGTTGCGGGGGTGGCGTGCGAAGAACAGGATGAGGCGGTGGCGGGGTTGGCGTGCGAGGGACAGGACGAGGCGGTTGCGGGGGTGGCGTGCGAAGAACAGGATGAGGCGGTGGCGGGGTTGGCGTGCGAAGAACAGGATGAGGCGGTGGCGGGGTTAGCGTGCGAGGGACAGGAGGAGGCGTTGGCGGGGGTGTCGTGCGAAGAACAGGATGAGGCGGTGGGGGGGGTGGCGTGAGAGGGACAAGAGCAGGCGGTGGCGGGGGTGGCGTTCGACAGACAGGAGGAGGCGGTGGCAGGGGTGGAGTACGAGGGGAGGAGGAGGAGGTGGTTGGGGTGGCGTGCGACGGAAAGGAGGAGGAGGTGGCGGTGGTGGCGTGCGAGTGAAAGGAGTAGGCAGCGATGGGGGTGGCGTGCGAGGGGAAGGAGGAGGCGGTGGCGGGGGTGTCGTGCGAGGGAAAGGAGGAGAGACGGGATGGGGGTGGCGTGCGAGGAGACGGAGGAGGCGGTGGCGGGGGTGGCGTGCAAGGGAAGCGAAGAGGCGGAGGCGGTGGTGGGGTGTGAGGGACAAGAGGAGGCACCGGCGGGGGTGGCGTGCGAGGGAAGCGAAGAGGCGGTGGCAGGGGGTGCGAGGGACAGGAGGAGGCTCTGGCGGGGTTGGCGTGAGGGGAAAGGAAGAGGCGTTGGCAGGGGTGTCGTGCGAGGAGAAGGAGGAGGCGGGGGTGGCGTGCGAGGGAAGGAGGAGGTGGCAGGGTGGGTGCGAGGAAGGAGGCGGTGGCGGTGGTGGCGTGAGGAAGGAGGAGGCGCTGGCGGGGGTGGCGTGCAAGGGACAGGAGGAGGCGCTGGCGGGGGTGGCGTGCGAGGGAAGGGAAGAGGCGGTGGCGGTGGTGGCGTGCAATGGGAAGGAGGAGGCGCTGGCGGGGGTGGCGTGCGAGGGAAGGGAAGAGGCGGCGGCGGGGTGGCGTGCGAATGACAGGAGGAGGCGTTGGCGGGGGTGGCGTGCGAGGGACAGGAGGAGACGGTGGCGGGGGTGGCTTGCAATTGACTGGAGGAGGCTGTGGCGGGGTTGGCGTGAGAGGGACAGGAAGAGGCTGTGGCCGGGTTGGCGTGCGAGGGACATGAGGCGGTGGCGGGGGTGGCGTTCGATAGATAGGAGGAGGCGGTGGCGGGGGTGGCATACGAAGGAAAGGAGGAGGCGGTGGCGGGGGTGGCCTCTGAGGGAAAAGAAGAGGCGGTGGCTGGAGTGGCGTGGGAGGGACAGGAGGCAGCGGTGGCGGGGGTGGCCTTTGAAGGAAAGGAGGAGTTGTTGGCGGGAGTGTAGTGCAAGGAACAGAAAGAGGAGGTGGCGGGGATGGCGTGTGAGGGACAGGAGGAGGCGGGGGCGAGGTTGGCGTTCGAGGGACAGGAGGAGGCGGTGGCGAGGTTGGCGTTCGAGGGACAGGAGGAGGCGGTGGCGAGGTTGGCGAGCGAGGGACAGGAGGAGCCGGTGGCGAGGTTGGCGTTCGAGTGACAGGAGGTGGTGGTGGCGAGGTTGGCGTGCGAGAGACAAGAAGAGGCGGTGGTGAGGTTGGCGTTCGAGGGATGGGAGGAGACGGTGCTGGGGGTAGCGTTCAAATGACAGGAGGCGGTGGCGGGGGTGGCGTGCGAGGGACAGGAGGAGGCGGTGGTGGGGTAGGCGTTCAAAGGAAAGGAGGAGGAGGTGGCGGGTTTTACGTGCGAGGGACAGGAGGAGGCGTTGGCGGGGGTGGCGTGCGAGGGACAGAGAAAGGCGGCGGCAGTTGTGGCGTGAGAAAGACAAGAGGAGTCGGTGGCGGGGGTGGCGTGCGAGGGACAGGAGGAAGGGATGACGGGGGTGGCGTGCAAAGGACAGGAGGAGGCGGTGGCAGGGTTAAGTTCGAGGTACAGTAGGAGGTGGTGGCGCTGGAGGCGTGCGAGGGACAGGGGGAAGCGGTGGCGGGGGTGGCGTGCGAGGGACAGGAGGAGGCGGTGGCAGGGCTGGCGTGGGCGGATGGGAAGATAGGAGGAGGTGGCGGTGGCGTTGTGCGAGGGACAGAGGAGGTGGCGGGGTGACGTTTGAGGGACAGGTGGAGACGGTGGCGGGGGTGACATTCGAGGGACAGGTGGAGACGGTGGCGGGGGTGGCGTGCGAGGGACAGGAGGAGGCGGTGGCGGGGGTGGCGTGGGAGGGACAGGAGGAGGCGGTGGCGGGGGTGACGTTCGAGGGACATTAGGAGGCGATGGCGGCGTTCGATAGAAGAGGAGGAGGCGGTGGCGAGGGTGGCCTGCGAGGAATAGTAAGTCTTTGGCTGGGGTGACGTTCGAGGGATAGTAGGAGGCGGTGGCGGGTGTGACGTTCGAGGGACAGGAGGAGGCAGTGCGGGGTGGCGTGCGAGGGACAGGAGGAGGCGGTGGCGGGGTGGCGTGGGAGGGACAGGAAGAGGAGGTGGCGGTGGTGGCGTGCGAGAGACAGGAGGAGGCGGTGGGTGGTGTGCCGTTCGAGGGAGAGGAGGAGGCGATGGCGTGAGTGGCGTGGAGGGACAGGAGGAGGCGGTGGCGGGGTGGCGTGCAATGACAGAAGGAGACGTTGGCGTGGGTGGCGTGAGATGGACAGGAGGAGGCTGTGGCTGGGGTGAAGTTCGAGGGACAGTAGGAGGCTGTGGCGGGGGTGACGTTCGAGGGACAGGAGGAGACTATGGCGGGGGTGGCGTGCGAGACAGGAAGAGGCGGTGGGGTGGCGTGAGAGAGACAGGAAGAGGCTGTGGCTGGGGTGACGTTCGAGGGACAGGAGGAGGTTGTGGCGGGGGTGACATTCTAGGAACAGGAGGAGACTATGTGGTGGGTTGGTGCGAGGGACAAGAAGAGGCGGTGGCGGGGGTTGCGTGCGAGGGACAAGAAGAGGCGGTGGCGGGGGTGCCGTGCTAGGGACAGTACGAGACGGTGGCAGGGGTGAAAAGATGACAGGAGGAGGCTCTGGCGGGTTGGCGTGAGAGGGACAGGAAGAGGCGGTGGCCAGATTGGCCTGCGAGGGAGAGGAAGAGGCGTTGGCGGGGGTGGCGTTCGACAGACAGGAGGAGGCGGTGGCGGGGGGGGCGTGAGGACAAGGAGGAGGCGGTGGGGGTGGCGTTGGAGGGACAGGAGGAGGTGGAGGAGTGGCATGAGAGGGACAGGAGGAGGCGGTGGCGGGGATGGCGTGAAAGACAGGAGGCGGTGGCTGGGGTGGCGTGGGAGGGACAGGAAGAGGCAGTGGCGGGTGTGGCGTAGGAGGACAGGAAGAGGCGGTGGCGGGGTGGCGTGGAGGGACAGGAGGAGGCGGTGGCGTGAGGGACAGTAGGAGGCGGTAGCGGGGGTGGCGTGCGAGGGAGAGGAGGAGGCGGTGGCAGGTGGCGTGCGAAGGACAGGAGGCGGTGGCGGGGTGGCGTGCGAGACAGGAGGAGGCGGTCGCGGGGGTGGCGTGAGGGACAGGAGGAGGCGGTGGCGGGTGGCGTGGAGGGACATTAGGAGGCGGTGGCGGGGGCGTGCGAAGGATAGGAGGAGGCGGTGGGGTTGGCATGTGAGGGACACAGGAGGAGACGTTGGCGGGGTGGCGTGCGAGGGACAGGAGGAGGCGGTGTGGGGGGGCGTGAAAGACTGGAGGAGGCGGTGGCGGGGATGAAGTGGGGAGAGGAAGAGGTGGTGCTGAGGATGGCGTGGGAGGACAGAGGAGAATGCGGTGGCGGGGTGGCGTGCAAGGGACAGGAGGAGGCGTTGGCGGGGTGGCGTGAGAGTGATTGGAGGAGGCGGTGGCGGGATGGCGTGCGAGGGACAGGAGGAGGCGGAGGGGTGAGCGAGGGACAGGAGGAGGCGGTGGCGGGGGTTGCGTGTGAGGGACAAGAGGAGGCGGTGGCGGGGGTTGCGTGCGAGGGACAGGATGAGGCGGTGGCAGGGGTGGCGTGAAAACAGGAGGAGGCGGTGGCGGGGTGATGATCGAAACACAGGAGCAGGCGGTGGCTGGGGTGGAGTGGGAGGGACATGAAGAGGCGGTGGCGGGGTGGAGTGAGGGACAGGAAGAGGCGGTGGCGGGGCTGCGTGGGAGAGACAGGAAGAGGAGGTGGCGGGGTGGCGTGCAAGGGACAGGAGGAAGCGATGGCGGGGTGGCGTGGAGGGACAGGAAGGGCGGTGGCGGGGTTGCGTGAGGGGCAGTAGGAGGCGGTGGCGGGGTGGCGAGCGATTGATAGAGGAGGCGGTGGCGGGGGTGGCGTGAGGGACAGGATGAAAAGTGGCGGGTGGTTCGAGGGACAGGAAGAGGCGGTGGCGGGGTGGCGTTCGAGTGACAGGAGGAAGCGGTGGCGGGTGAGTGGCGGGACAGGAGGAGGCGGTGGCGGGGGTGGCGTGCGAGGGACAGGAGGAGGCGGTGGCGGGGCTGGCGTGGGAGGGACAGGAAGAGGCGGTGGCGGGGGTGGCGTACGAGGGACAGGAGGAGGCGGAGGCGGGTCTGGCGTGGGAGGGACAGGAAGAGGCGGTGGCGGGGGTGGCGTACGAGGGACAGTAGGAGGCGGAGGCGGGTATTTCGAAGGACAGGAGGAGGTGGTGCGGTGGTGGGAGGGACAGGAGGAGGCGGTGGCGGGGTTGGCGAGGGTAAGGATGAGGCGGTGGCGGGGGTGGCGTGGGAGAGACAGGAAGAAGCGGTGGCGGGGCTGGCGGGAGGGACAGGAAGAGGCGGTGGCGGGGCTGGCGTGCGAGAGACAGGAGGAGGCGGTGCCTGCTGGCGTGCGAGGAGACAGGAGGAGGCGGTGGCGGGGCTGGCGTGCGAGGGACAGGAAGAGGCGGTGGCGGGGTGGCGTGAGAGACAGGAGGAGGCGGTGGGGTGGCGTTCGAGACAGGAGGAGGCGGTGGCGGGTGGCGTGGAGGGACAGGAGTAGGCGGTGGCGGGGGTGGCGTGGAGGGAGAGGAAGAGGCGGTGGCGGGCTGGCGGGAGGGACAAGAAGAGGCGGTGGCGGGTGGCGAGGGACAGGAGGAGGCGGTGGCGGGGTGGCGTGGGAGAGACAAGAGGAGGCGGTGGCGGGGATGGCGTGGAGGGACAGAAAGAGGCGGTGGCGGGGTGGCGTGGGAGAGGGAAGAGGCGGTGGCGGGGTGGCGGAGAGACAGGAGGAGGCGGTGGCGGGGTGGCGTGGGAGAGACAGAAGAGGCGGTGGCGGGGGTGGCGTGGGAGAGACAGGATGAGGCGGTGGCGGGGTTGGCGTGAGGACAAGAAGAGGCGGTGGCGGGGGTGGCGTGGAGGGACAGTAGGAGGCGGTGGCGGGTGGCGTGGAGAGACAAGAAGAGGCGGTGGCGGGGGCGTGCAGGGACAGGAAGAGGCGGTGGCGGGGATGGCGTGAGGGACAGAGGAGGCGGTGGCGGGGGTGGCGTGCGAGGGACAGTAGGAGGCGGTGGCGGGGATGGCGTTCGGAGAGACAGGAGGCGGTGTCCGGGCTGGCGTGGGAGGGACAGGAGGAGGCGGTGGCGTGGATGGCGTTCGAGAGACAGGAGAAGGCGGTGGACTGGATGGCGTCCGAGAGACAGGATGAGGCGGTGGCGTGCGAGGGACAGGAAGAGGCGGTGGCGGGTTGGCGTGCGGGAGAGACAGGAGGAGGCGGTGGCGGGGCTGGCGGGAGAGACAGGAGGAGGCGGTGGCGGGGTTGGCGTGGAGGGACAGGAAGAGGCGGTGGCGGGACTGGCGTGAGGGACAGAGGAGGCGGTGGCGGGTGGCGTGCGAGGGACAGAAGAGGCGGTGGCGTGGGTGGCGTGAGAGACAGGAAGAGGCGGTGGCGGGGCTGGCGTGGAGAGACAGGAGGAGGCGGTGGCGGGGTTGGCGTGAGGGACAGGAGGAGGCGGTGGCGTGGCGGTGAGAGACAGGAAGAGGCGGTGGCGGGTGGCGTGCGAGGGACAGGAGGTTGCGGTGGCGCGGGTGGCGTGCGAGGGACAGGAGGAGCCGGTGGCGGGGTTTTCGTGCGATGGACAGGAGGAGGCGGTGGCGGTGGCGTGCGAGGGACAGGAGGAGGCGGTGGCGGGGTGGCGTGCGAGGACAGGAGGAGGCGGTGGCGGGTGGCATGCGAGGGACAGGAGGAGGCGGTGGCGGGATGGCGAGGGACAGGAGGAGGCGGTGGGGGTGGCGTGCGAGGGACAGGAGGAGGCGGTGGCGGGGTGGCGGGAGGGACAGGAAGAGGCGGTGGCGGGGTGGCATTCGAGGGACAGGAGGAGGCGGTGGCGGATCGTATGCGAGGGACAGGAGAGGCGGTGGTGGTGGCGTTCGAGGGACTGGATGAGGCGGTAGCGGGGGTGGGGTGCGAGAGACAGCAGGAGGAGGCGGTGGCGGGGTGGCGTGCGAGGGAAAGGAAGAGGCGGTGGCGGGGTGGCGTGCAAGGGACAGGAGGATGCGGTAGCAGGGATGGCGTGCGAGGGACAGGAGGAGGCGGTGGTGGGGTTGGGGTGCGAGGGACAGGAGGAGGCGGTAGCGGGGGTGGCGTGCGAGGGACAGGAGGAGGCGGTGGCGGGGTTGGCGTTCGATGGACAGGCTGAGGCGGTGTCGGGGTTGTCGTGCGAGGACAGAAGAGGCGGTGGCGGGTGGCAGGTGGCGTTCGAGAAATAGGAGGTGGTGGCGGGTGGCGTGCGAGGGAAAGGAGGAAGCGGTGGCGGGATGGCGTGCGAGGGAAAGAAGGAGGCGGTGGCAGGGTGGCGTGCGAGGACAGGAGGGAAGCGGTGGCGGGATGGCGTGCGAGAGACAGGATGAGGCGGTGGCGGGGGTGGCGTGCGAGGGACAGAAGGAGGTGGTGGGGTGGCGTGCGAGGGACAGGAGGAGGCGGTGGCGGGGTGATTGAGGGACAGGAGGAGAAGGTGGCGGGGATGGCGTGAGGGAAAGAGGAGGCGGTGGCGGGGTGGCGTGCGAGGGACAGGAGGAGGTGGTGGGGTTGGCGTGCGAGGGACATGAGTAAGCGGTGGCGGGGTGGCGTGAGGGACAGGAAGAGGCGGTGGCGGGCTGGCGTGCGATAGACAGGAGGAGGTTGTGGCGGGTGGCGTGGGAGGGACAGGAGGAGGCGGTGGCGGGAGGCGTGGGAGAGACAGTAAGAGGCGGTGGCGGGGTGGCGTGGAGAGACAGGAGGCGGTGGCGGGGTGGCGTGCGACGGACAGCAGGAGGCGGTGGCGGGGCTGGCGGTCGAGAGATAGGATGAGGCGGTGGCCGGGTTGGCGTGTGAGGGACAGGAGGAAGCGGTGGCGGGGCTGGCGTGGGAGGACAGAAGAGGCGGTGGCGGGGTGGCGTGGGAGTGACAGGAAGAGGCGGTGGCGGGGGTGGCGTTCGAGGACAGAAGAGGCGGTGGCGGGGAGGCGTGGAGGGACAGGAAGAGGCGGTGGCGGGGCTGGGAGGGACAGTAGGAGGCAGTGGCGGGGGTGGCGTGGGAGGGACAGGAGGCAGGGGTGGTGGTGGTGGCGTGCGAGGGACTGTTGGAGGCGGTGGCGTGGGTGGCGTTAGGAGACAGGAGGAGGCGGTGGCGGGGCTGGCGTGCGAGACAGTAAGAGGCGGTGGCGGGATGGCGTTCGAGAGACAGAGGAGGCGGTGGCGGGCTGGCGTGAAGAGACAGGAGGAGGTGGTGGCGGAGTGGCGTGCGAGGGACAGTAGGAGGCGGTGGCGGGGCTGGCGGGGGACAGGAGGAGGTGGTGGCGGGGTGGCGTGCGAGGGACAGTAGGAGACGGTGGCGTGGCGTGCGATAGATAGGAGGAGGTGGTGGCGGGGTGGCGTGCGAGGGACAGAGGAGGCAATGGCAGGATGGCGTGCGAGGGACAGGAGGAGGCGGTGGCACGGGGTGGCGTGAGGGACAGCAGGCGGCGGCGGGGGAGGCGTGCGAGGGAAAGGAGGAGGCGGTGGCGGGGGGCGTGAAAGAGGGAAACGAGGAGGCGGCGGCGGGGTGTCGTGCAAAGGAGGAGGAGGCGGGGAGGATGGCGTGGGAGGACAGGAGGAGGCGGTGGCGGGTGGGTGCAAAAGACAGGAGGAGGCGGTGGCGGGGTGGTGCGAGGGACAGGAGGAGGCGGTGGCGGGGATGGCGTGCAGAGACAGGAGGAGGCGGTGGCGGGTGGTGCGAGGGACAGGAGGAGGCGGTGGCGGGGGTGGCGTACGAGGGACAGGAGGAGGCGGTGGCTGGGGTGGCGTGCGAGGACAGGAGGAGGAGGTGGTGGGGTTAGCGTGAGGGACAGGAGGAGGCGGTGGCGGGGGTGACGTGTGAGGGACAGGAGGAGGCGGTGGCGGGGGTGGCGTGCAAGGGACAGAAGGAGTCGGTGGCGGGGGTGGAGTGCGAGGGACAGGAAGAGGCGGTGGCGAAGGTTGCGGACGAGGGAGTGTAGGAGTCGGAGGCGGGTCTGACATGGGAGGAACAGGAAGAGGCGGTGGCGGGGGTGGCTTACGAGGTACAGGAGGAGGCGGTGGGGTGGGTGCCGTGCTAGGGATAGTAGGAGGCGGTGGCGGGGGTGGCGTAGGAGGGACATGAAGAGGCGGTGGCGGGGTTGGCGTGCGAGGGACAGGAAAAGGCAGTGTCGGGGTTGGAGTGGGAGGGACAGGAGTAAACCGGGAGCGGGGGTGGCGTGGGAGGAACAGGAAGAGACATTGGCGGGGGTGGCGTGGGAGGGACAGGAGTAAGCGGTGGCGGGGGTGGCGTGGGAGGAACAGGAGGAGGTGGTGGTCGGGTTGGCGTGCGAGGGACAGGAGGAGGCGGTGGCCGGGTTGGCGTGCGAGGGGCAGGAGGAGGCGGTGGCGGGGGTGGCGTTCGAGGGACAGTAGGAGGCGGTGGCGTGGGTGGCGTGGGAGGGAAAGGAGGAAGCGGTGGCGGGGGTGTCGTTCGAGAGACAGAAGGAGGCGGTGGCGGGCCTTTAATCCTCTCAGCTGTTCCTCATTTCTCTCTCTACGTCATGATATACAAATCCCTGTTTTCCTCGCCTTGCTGTCTTTACCTCACAGTTATTCATCGTTTTAGTTATCTCTTATAGACTAGTTCATGAAATAGTCGTGACCTATATTTTGTTCTCCCTCTCTTTCTTCATCATTCCTTTGAACGTTATTCATATTCCCATGTCTTCTTTTCTAAATATTCTTCCTTAAATTATTTATCCCATTAACTATCTTATTCTCCTTCCTTCATTCCTTCCTTCTTCCCCCCCTTTCTTAATTTGTATTTTTCCTCCTTTTTATTTTTCTTAGAATCTCTCTTTCATAGTGTCTTTCTTTATTTTTTTTTCTCATTTTGACTTATTCGATTTTTGTTTTCTTTTTCTCATTATTTCAATCACTCTTCTCTCTTTTCCGTTTACCGTTTCCGTTGATGATGTTTCAGGCCCCGCTCCGCTGCTGGTGCAGTGCTCTGCACTGCTCTGCACTGCACTGCATCAAAGTCACTTGGCCGTGTTTGGGTTCACACTAAATTATTTCCAACACACTGAACATTTAACACACAATTTGTCTTTGAGTACAAACACTAATTAATAGCCATGATCGGTAATGTTACGAATTCTCTCGATTTCGGTTTGAAGTACTACACAACACTGGTCATTCACTGAGTGGTTGATTTCAGGATTATTGTACCTCACACAATCCTTCAACGCAATCCTTCGATTTGTGATCGTCAGTGCATTTGAAACATTTTTGGGCCTTTCCATTGCTCTTAACAGTACAGTTGACCTCAAAATGGCCGTATCTCTGACAATGATAGCATCTAATTGCACGGAATCTGTCTCTCCCTGTTTATAATCTCCATTCTAATTTCAACTTGTCATGATTCTTGTGAGTCAGCTCTCTCACAGTTGGATCACACCTCAGAATGTAGTGCATTGTGCCGGCAGCTGCAGGCTTACTAAAAAACAGCTCAATCTTATTCTCAACACCCTCAATTGTGTGTAAGAACTCATTGCGGTCTAAGATGGCCTCCTTTATTTTTTCCTTGGACTCCTCATTTTCAACATTGCATGTCATTATCTCTGGTTTCATCTTTCCAACACTCTTGGTAATAAGACTCCAATTGTTGAGCAGCCTCATCCCTTGTGTTCTCATTGTCAGAGTTCATGACAATATTACCTCCATTTGTGAATCTTGAATCAGTTGTGTGAATGCAATCCAATGACTGGGAGACTTCATCCTTCATATCTGTTGCCTTCTTTTCCTGGTTAGAAGCTTCCACAACAAGAGATTCTTCCTGACTTCCCTGTCTCTCTTCGCCACCTCAGCCCAACTAAGATTTGCCTTGTCTGCACGAACCGCGTCAGCAACTGATCCCAGCTCCTCCTGCACCTTCTCAGCCCTTGCTTCAACCTCATCGATCCCTAACACTAGATATATCTTTAGATAATTCTTGGTTGAATTCATCCATTTTTACCACAATGCTGGTAGCCAGAGATGCGTTATGGAGGCATGGGTGCAAATGCAGTTAATTTTATGTATGTTGCTTAATTCCAGACAAATGAGCACACTCCACATGACACCATTCAGGACACAAGGAGCATCCAATCCACCTCTCGCCTGTGAAATCCTCACAAACGAAACACAAAACTTATGTGTTTTCCTCGATCTTAGTCATTTGTACTGGGTGGGGTAGGGTGACATGATCACTTGACAGTAGCCTCTAGTTTTTAGGGTTAATTAATTTATTCTACTGGCTCTGTGTGCGCTATGAATTATATAAATACAACGTATTATTATATTATTTCACAATATTCCAATACAACGCCCCCTAGCCCTCTCAACTGAACCAAATCGCTTAAATTTCGCTCACTGCCCACCCCCCAATACATTTAACAGACTGAAAATTGGGCCCCCACAACATGCTGCCCAGGGCCCCACAACCTAAATCTGGCCCTGTGTGTGTGGGTGTGTGTGTGTGGGTGTGTGTGTGTGTGTGTGTGTGTGTGTTTATCCTTACAAAAATTCAAAACCATCAACACACACACACACACACACACACACACACACACACACACACACACACACACACACACCTAGCAACAGCTGTATATACAGAGAGAGAGAGAGAGAGAGAGAGAGAGAGAGAGAGAGAGAGAGAGAGAGAGAGAGAGAGAGAGAGAGAGAGAGAAGAGAGAGAGAGAGAGAGAGAGAGAGAGAGAGAGAGAGAGAGAGAGAGAGAGAGAGAGAGAGACCGAGATCTTGAGTCTCTCTCTCTCTCTCTATATATATATATATATATATATATATATATATATATATATATATATATATATATATATATATATATATATATATATATATTCAATTTCTGCACCGTATTTTCATCTATATTTTCCAATGATCTATTTCTGTTCCGTATTTCCATCTATATTTTCCCATGATCTACTTCTGTACCGTATTTCCATCTATATTTTCCCATGATCTATTTCTGTTTCGTATTTCCATCTATATTTTCCCATGATCTACTTCTGTACCGTATTTCCATCTATATTTTCCCATGATCTATTTCTGTATCGTATTTTCATCAAAATCTCATCTAATTAGTTATGTTATCTAAGTCAACCGCATCATTATTATCAAATGTTCATCTCCCTCCACTCGATTTTCTCTCATTTTCCTCCTCTCATTTTTTCTTTTCATTCTATTTTTCTTTTCCCTCTCCTCTCCTCTCCTCCTCCCCGTCTTGTCTCTTCCCTCGTGATTCTTTCTCTTCATTTCCTTCTTCCTTTTTCCCCTCTTCCTCCTCTTCCTGACCTTGTAGGTGTGCCCTTCTCAACCCCAACACAGCTGTTCGTTTTTTTTTTTTTTTCATTATCTCTTTCTGTCATTACACACACACACACACACACACACACACACACTCACACACACACACACACACACACACACACACACACACACACACACACACACACACACACACACACACACACACACACACACACACACACACACACACACACACACACACACACACACACACACACACACACACACACACACACACACACACACAGCCGGATTTAGAGCTGTGGGGGCTCTAACTGATAGTCTGCTACCTCTTAAATTCTGCCGCCATGTTGCTCTCTTTCTATCTTCTATCGATATTTTCGCGCTGACTGCTCTTCTGAACTTGCTAACTGCCTGCCTCTCCCCCTCCCGCGGCCCCGCTGCACTCGACTGTCCACTCTAGCCCATCCAATACTGTCCAAAGTATTACCTTTTTATTATCATTATCGTTATTACTTTTCTACTCTCTTTCTTCCACTCTTCTTCACTCTTCTTTTTATACGTCCATTGCAGTTCTTATGTTCTCTCTCTTGTTCCATCTCCTTCCTTTCTCTCTTTCTATTCTCCTTTTTTTTCTTATTCTTATTTTCTCTCCACTTTTCCTCCTCGATGTGCTCTCTCTCTCTCTCTCTCTCTCTCTCTCTCTCTCTCCTAATTAACACTCACCTGCTAGTGTGTTTCACCTCGGCAACTCATCTCGCTCATTAAGTCATCTCTGTAATTAAGGTAAACTTGCTACCTTGTCTCCTCCTCCTCCTCCTCTTCCTCCTCTTCCTCCTCCTCCTCCTCCTTCTCCTCCTCCACTTTATTTTACTTCTCTTCCTTTCATCCTTACGTTTACCTTTCCTGTCTGCTCCTATTCATCCTCTTTCCTCTGCAGTTTCTCTTCCTGTTCTTCGTATCTTCATCCATTCCCTCTCCCCTCATCCTTCCTATTCCCTTAGTGTCCTCACGTCATCCTTCCCCTCTGCCTTTTAAGATAACCTAACCTTTCCTATTTCCAGCTGATCCTACCGGGCTTTCCTCCCTCTCCCCTCTTCCTCCTCCTCCTCCTCCTTCTCCTCGTTATGTACTCCTTACCCCTTTCATATCCACATCCTCATCCTGATCTACCCATAACCCCTTCACTGCCCTAAATCCTCCATTTCTCCTTTCAACCTGACAAGCCTCACTTCCCCTTCTCCTACTTCCTCTCTAAGACCAAGACGAGGAGGAGGAGAAGAAGGGGGCAGGGACATAGAGGGCAACAGCAGCGTCTTGAGTCCTTCCTGTTCACAATTATCCGAGGAAGTGTGTGTGTGTGTGTGTGTGTGTGTGTGTGTGTGTGTGTGTGTGTGTGTGTGTGTGTGAGCAGCACACGCAAGCAAGCGAAAAGACAAGCAAGTGAGTGGATGCGGCAATGAGAGAGAGAGAGAGAGAGAGAGAGAGAGAGAGAGAGAGAGAGAGAGAGAGAGAGAGAGAGAGAGAGAGAGAGAGAGAGAGAGAGAGAGAGAGAGAGAGAGAGAGAGAGAGAGACGTTCTACATTGTGCGGCATCACCATCATTCTGTGTGTGTTGTCACGGGCCGCACGGTCAACCAGCTCTAGAATCGAGGGGGTGCAATGTCAACTCCAAGGTGTCTGTTGTTGTGTGTGTGTGCCCGGTGATGGTGTCTGTTGTTGTGTGTGTGCCCGGCGGTGGTGTCTGTTGTTGTGTGTGTGTGCCCAGCGGTGGTGTTTGTTGTTGTGTGTGTTTGCCCGGCGGTGGTATTTGTTGTTGTGTGTGTGTTCGGTGCGGGGGTGTGTGTTGTTGTGTGTGAGTGCCCGGCGGTGGTGTTTGTTGTTGTGTGTGTGTGCCCGGCGGTGGTGTCTGTTGTGTGTGTGTGTGCCCGGCGGTGGTGTCTGTTGTTGTGTGTGTGTGCCCGGCGGTGGTGTTTGTTGTTGTGTGTGTGTGCCCGGCGGTGGTGTCTGTTGTTGTGTGTGTGTGCCAGCGGTGGTGTTTGTTGTTGTGTGTGCCAGGCGGTGGTGTTTGTTATTGTGCGTGTGCCCGGCGGTGGTGTTTGTTGTTGTGTGTGCCCGGCGGTGGTGTTTGTTGTTCTGTGGGTGTGTGTGCCCGGCGGTGGTGTTTGTTGTTGTGTGTGTGTGCCCGGCGGTGGTGTTTGTTGTTGTGTGTGTGTGCCCGGCGGTGGTGTTTGTTGTTGTGTGTGTGTGCCCACGGTGGTGTTTGTTATTGTGTGCGTGTGCCCGGCGGTGGTGTTTGTTGTTGTGTATGTGTGCCCGGCGGTGGTATCTGTTGTTGTGTGTGTGCTCTTCGGTGGTGTTTGTTGTTGTGTGCGTGTGCGCGGCGGTGGGGTCTGGTGTTGGGTTTGTGTGCCGGGCGGTGGTGTCTGTGGTAGTGTGTGTGCCCGGCGGTAGTGTCTGTTGTTGTGTGTGACTCCCGGCTGTGGTGTCTGTTGTTGTGTGTGTGTGCTTGGCGGTGGTGTCTGTTGTTGTGTGTGTGTGCCCGGCAGTGGTGTCTGTTGTGTGTGTGTACCCGGCGGTGGTGTCTGTTGTTCTGTGTGTGTACCCGGCGGTGGTGTCTGTTGTTGTGTGTGTACCCGGCAGTGGTGTCTGTTGTGTGTGTGTACCCGGCGGTGGTGTCTGTTGTTCTGTGTGTGTGCCCGGCGGTGGTGTCTGTTGTTGTGTGTGTGTGTGCCCGTTGGTGGTGTCTGTTGTTGTGTGTGCCCGGCGGTGGTGTCTGTTGTTCTGTGTGTGTGCCAAGCGTTGGTGTCTGTTGTGTGTGTGTGCCCGGCGATGGTGTCTGTTGTTCTGTGTGTTTGTTCAGCGGTGGTGTCTGCTGTTGTGTGTGTGTTCCCGGCGGTGGTGTCTGTCATGTGTGTGTGTGCCCGGCGGTGGTGTTTGTTGTTGTGTGTGTGTGCCCGGCGGTGGTGTTTGTTGTTGTGTGTGTGCCCGGCGGTGGTGTCTGTTGTTGTGTGGGTGTGCCCGGCGGTGGTGTCTGTTGTTGTGTGTGTGTGCTCGGCGGTGTTGTGTGTTGTTGTGTGTGTGTGCCCGGCGGTGGTGTGTGTTGTTGTGTGTGTGTGCCCGGCGGTGGTGTCTGTTGTTGTGTGTGTGCTTGGCGGTGGTGTTTGTTGTTGTGTGTGTGTCCCCGGCGGTGGTGTCTGTTGTTGTGTGTGAGTCCTACGGCGGTGGTGTCTGTTGTTGTGTGTGCTTGCCAGCGGTGGTGTTTGTTGTTGTGTGTGTGTGCCGGCGGTGGTGTCTGTTGTTGTGTGTGTGCCTCGGCGGTGGTGTCTGTTGTGTGTGTGTGCCCGGCGGTGGTGTTTGTTGTTGTGTGTGTGTGCTCGGCAGTGGTGTCTGTTGTTGTGTGTGTGCCCGACGGTGGTGTCTGTTGCTGTGTGTGTGCCAGCGGTGGTGTTTGTTGTTCTGTGTGTGTGCTCGGCGGTGGTGTTTGTTGTTGTGTGTGTGTACCCGGCGGTGGTGTCTGTTGTTGTGTGTGTACCCGGCGGTGGTGTCTGTTGTTCTGTGTGTGTGCTCGGCGGTGGTGTCTGTTGTTGTGTGTGTGTGCTCGGCGGTGGTGTCTGTTGTTGTGTGTGTGTGCCCGGCGGTGGTGTCTGTTGTTGTGTGTGTGTACCCAGCGGTGGTGTCTGTTGTTCTGTGTGTGTTCCCGGCGGTGGTGTTTGTTGTTGTGTGTGTGTGCCCGGCGGTGGTGTTTGTTGTGTGTGTGTGCCCGGCGGTGGTGTTTGTTGTTGTGTGTGTGTGCCCGGCGGTGGTGTGTGTTGTTGTGTGTGTGTGCCCGGCGGTGTATGTTGTTGTGTCTGTGCCCGGCGGTGGTGTTTGTTGTTGTGTGTTAGTGCATGGCGGTGGTGTGTGTTGTTGGTTGTGTGTGCCCGGCGGTGGTGTTTGTTGTTGTGTGTGTGTGCCCGGCGGTGGTGTTTGTTGTTGTGTGTGTGCCCGGCGGTGGTGTGTGTTGTTGTGTGTGTGTGTCTGCGGGTGTGGTGTCTGTTGTGTGTGTGTGCCCGGCGGTGGTGTCTGTTGTTGTGTGTGTGTGCCCAGCGGTGGTGTCTGTTGTTGTGTGTGTGCCCGGCGGTGGTGTTTGTTGTTGTGTGTGTGTGCCCGGCGGTGGTGTTTGTTGTTGTGTGTGTGTGCCCGGCGGTGGTGTTTGTTGTTGTGTGTGTGCCCGGCGGTGGTGTCTGCTGTTGTGTGTGTGTGCCCGGCGGTGGTGTTTGTTGTTGTGTGTGTGCCCGGCGGTGGTGTCTGTTGTTGTGTGTGTGTGCCTGGTGGTGATGTCTGTTGTTGTGTGTGTGTGCCCGGTGGTGGTGTTTGTTGTTGTGTGTGTGTGCCCAGCGGTGGTGTTTGTTGTTGTGTGTGTGTGCTTGGCGGTGGTGTTTGTTGTTGTGTGTGTGTGCCCGGCGGTGGTGTTTGTTGTTGTGTGCGTGTGCCCGGCAGTGGTGTTTGTTGTTGTGTGTGTGTACGTGGTGTTTGTTGTGTGTGTGTGCCCGGCGGTGGTGTCTTTTGTTGTGTGTGTGTGCCCGGCGGTGGTGTCTGTTGTTGTGTGTGTGTGTGCTTGGCGGTGGTGTTTGTTGTTGTGTGTGTGTGCCCGGCGATGGTGTTTGTTGTTGTGTGTGTGTGTCCTGCGGTGGTGTTTGTTGTTGTGTGTGTTCCCGGTGATGGTGTCTGTTGTTGTGTGTGTGTGCCCGGCGGTGGTGTCTGTTGTTTTGTGTGTGTGCCCGGCGGTGGTGTCTGTTGTTGTGTGTGTGCCCGGCGGTGGTGTCTGTTGTTCTGTGTGTGTTCCCGGCGGTGGTGTCTGTTGTTCTGTGTGTGCCCGGCGGTGGTGTCTGTTGTTCTGTGTGTGTACCCGGCGGTGGTGTCTGTTGTTCTGTGTGTGTGCCCGGCGGTGGTGTCTGTTGTTCTGTGTGTGCCCGGCGGTGGTGTTTGTTGTTCTGTGTGTTCCTGGCGGTGGTGTCTGTTGTTGTGTGTGTGTGTTCGGCGGTGGTGTCTGTTGTTCTGTGTGTGTTCCCGGCGGTGGTGTCTGTCGTTGTGTGTGTGCTCGGCGGTGGTGTCTGTTGTTGTGGGTGTGTGCCCGGCGGTGGTGTCTGTTGTTGTGTGTGTGCCCGGCGGTGGTGTCTGTTGTTGTGTGTTTGTGCTTGGCGGTGGTGTCTGTTGTTCTGTGTGTGTGCCCGGCGGTGGTGTCTGTCGTTGTGGGTGTGTGCCCGATGGTGTCTGTTGTTGTGTGTGTGTGCCCGGCGGTGGTGTCTGTTGTTGTGTGTTTGTGCCCGGCGGTGGTGTCTGTCGTTGTTTGTGTGTGCTTGGCGTTGGTGTCTGTTGATGTGTGTCTGTGCTTAGCGGTGGTGTCTGTTGTTGTGTGTGTTCCCTTGAGTGGTGTAAGTCTTTGTGTGTGCCTGCCCGGCGGTGGTGTCTGTTGCTGTGTGTGTTTGCCCAGCGGTGGTGTCTGTTGTTGTGTGTGTGTGCCCGGCGATGGTGTCTGTTGTTGTGTGTGTGTGCCCGGCGGTGGTGTCTGTTGTTGTGTGTGTGTGTCCGGCGGTGTTGTTTGTTGTTGTGTGTGTGTGCCCGGCGGTGGTGTCTGTTGTTGTGTGTGTGTGCCCGGCGGTGGTGTCTGTTGTTGTGTGTGTGCCCGGCGGTGGTATTTGTTGTTGTGTGTGTGTGCATGGCAGTGGTGTTTGTTGTTGTGTGTGTGTGCCCGGCGGTGGTGTCTGTTGTTGTGTGTGTGTGCCCGGCGGTGGTTTCTGTTGTTGTGTGTGTGTACCCGGCGGTCGTGTCTGTTGTTGTGTGTGTGCCCGGCGGTGGTGTCTGTTGTTGTGTGTGTGTGCCAGACGGTGGTGTCTGTTGTTGTGTGTGTGTGCCCGGTGGTGGTGTCTGTTGTTGTGTGTGCGTGTGCCCGGCGGTAGTGTCTGTTGTTGTGTGTGTGTGCCCGGTGGTGGTGTCTGTTGTTGTGTGTGTGTGCCCGGCGGTGTTGTTTGTTGTTGTGTGTGTGCCCGGCGGTGGTGTCTGTTGTTGTGTGTGTGTGCCCGGCGGTGGTGTCTGTTGTTGTGTGTGTGCCCGGCGGTGGTGTTTGTTGTTGTGTGTGTGTTCCTGGCGGTAGTGTTTGTTGTTGTGTGTGTGTGTCCGGCGGTGGTGTCTGTTGTTCTGTGAGTGTACCCGGCGGTGGTGTCTGTTGTTCTGTGTGTGTTCTCGGCGGTGGTGTCTGTTGTTCTGTGTGTGTGTGCCCGGCGGTGGTGTCTGTTGTTCTGTGTGTGTACCCGGCGGTGGTGTCTGTTGTTCTATGTGTTCCCGGCGGTGGTGTCTGTTGTTCTGTGTGTTTTCGGCGGTGGTGTCTGTTGTTGTGTGTGTGTGCCCGGCGGTGGTGTCTGTTGTTCTATGTGTTCCCGGCGGTGGTGTCTGTTGTTCTGTGTGTTTTCGGCGGTGGTGTCTGTTGTTCTGTGTGTGTTCCCGGCGGTGGTGTCTGTCATGTGTGTGTGTGCCCGGCGGTGGTGTCTGTTGTTGTGTGTGTGCCCGGCGGTGGTGTTTGTTGTTGTGTGTGTGTGCCCGGCGGTGGTGTTTATTTTTATGTGCGTGTGCCCGGCGGTGGTGATTGTTGTTGTGTGTGTGTTCCTCGCGGTGGTGTTTGTTGTTGTGTGTGTGCCCGGCGGTGGTGTGTGTTGTTGTGTGTGTGTGCCCAGCGGTGGTGTCTGTTGTTGTGTGTGTGTGCCAGGCGGTGGTGTCTGTTTTTTTGTGTGTGTGCTTGGCGGTGGTGTTTTTTGTTGTGTGTGTGTACCCGGCGGTGGTGTCTGTTGTTCTGTGTGTGTACCCGACAGTGGTGTCTGTTGTGTGTGTGTACCCGGCGGTGGTGTCTGTTGTTCTGTATGTGTTCTCCGCGGTGGTGTTTGTTGTGTGTGTGTGCCTGGCGGTGGTGTTTGTTGTTGTGTGTGTGTGCCCGGCGGTGGTGTCTGTTGTTGTGTGTGTGTACCCGGCGGTGGTGTCTGTTGTTCTGTGTGTTTTCCCGGCGGTGGTGTCTGTTGTTCTGTGTGAGTGCCCGACGGTGGTGTCTGTTGTTCTGTGTGTGTACCCGGCGGTTCTGTCTGTTGTTCTGTGTGTGTACAACGCGGTGGTGTCTGTTGGTCTGTGAGTGTGTTCGGCGGTGGTGTCTGTTGTTGTGTGTGGTCCCGGCGGTGGTGTCTGTTGTTGTGTGTGTGTGCCCGGCGGTAGTGTCTGTTGTTGTGTGCGTGTGCCCGGCGGTGGTGTTCGTTGTTGTGTGTGTGTGCCCGGCGGTGGTGTTTGTTTTTGTGTGCGTGTGCCCGTCGGTGGTGATTGTTGTTGTGTGTGTGTGCCCCGCAGTGGTGTTTGTTGTTGTGTACATGTGCCCGGCGGTGGTGTTTGTTGTTGTATGTGTGTGCCCAGCGGTGGTGTTTGTTGTTGAGTGTGTGTACCCGGCGGTGGTGTCTGTTGTTCTGTGTGTGTACCCGGCGGTGGTGTCTGTTGTTCTGTGTGTGCTCGGCGGTGGTGTCTGTTGTTCTGTGTGTGTACCCGGTGGTGGTGTCTGTTGTTCTGTGTGTGTTCCCGGCGGTGGTGTCTGTTGTTCTGTGTGTGTGCCCGGCGGTGGTGTCTGTTGTTCTGTGTGTGTACCCGGCGGTAGTGTCTGTTGTTCTGTGTGTATTCCCGGCGGTGTTGTCTGTTGTTCTGTGTGTGTGTTCGGCAGTGGTGTCTGTTGTTCTGTGTGTGTTCCCGGCGGTGGTGTCTGTTGTGTGTGTGTGGCCGGCGTAGGTGTCTGTCGTTGTGTGTGTGTGCCCGGCGGTGGTGTCTGTCGTTGTGGGTGTTTGCCCGGCGGTGGTGTCTGTCGTTGTGGGTGTTTGCCCGGCGGTGGTATCTGTCGTTATGAGTGTGTGGCCGGCGTAGGTGTCTGTCGCTGTGGGTGTTTGCCCGGCGGTGGTGTCTGTCGTTATGAGTGTGTGGCCGGCGTAGGTGTCTGTCGCTGTGGGTGTTTGCCCGGCGGTGGTATCTGTCGTTATGAGTGTGTGGCCGGCGTAGGTGTCTGTCGTTGTGGGTGTTTGCCCGGCGGTGGTGTCTGTCGTTGTGTGTGTGTGGCCGGCGTAGGTGTCTGTCGTTGTGGGTGTGTGCCCGGCGGTGGTATCTGTCGTTGTGTGTGTGTGGCCGGCGTAGGTGTCTGTCGTTGTGGGTGTTTGCCCGGCGGTGGTGTCTGTCGTTGTGAGTGTGTGCCCGGTGGTTGTGTCTGTTGTTGTGTGTGTGTGCCCGGCGGTGGTGTCTGTTGTGTGTGTGCCCGGCGGTGGTGTCTGTCGTTGTGTGTGTGTTCTCGGCGTTGGTGTCTGTTGTTGTGTGTCTGTGCTTAGCGGTGGTGTCTGTTGTTGTGTTTGTGTGCCCGTTAGTGGTGTCTGTCATTTTGTGGGCGTGCCCGGCGGTGGTGTCTGTTGAGTTGTGTGTGTGACACGCGCTCGTGTCTGTTGTTGTTTGTGTGTGCCCGGTGATGGTGTGTGTTGTTGTGTGTGTGTTCCCGGTGGTGTCTGTTGTTGTGTGTGTGACCGGCGGTGGTGTTTGTTGTTATGTGTGTGTACCCTTCGGTGGTGTCTGTTGTGTGTGTGTGCCCGGCGGTGGTGTTTGTTGTTGTGTGTGTGTGCCCGGCGGTGGTGTCTGTTGTTGTGTGTGTGTGCCCGGCGGTGGTGTCTGTTGTTGTGTGTGCGTGTGCCCGGCGGTAGTGTCTGTTGTGTGAGTGTACCCGGCGGTGGTGTAGGTGGTTGTGTGTGTGTGCCCGGCGGGGGTGTTTGTTGTTGTGTGTGTGTGTGCCCGGCGGTGGTGTCTGTTGTTGTGTGTGTGTGCCCGGCGGTGGTGTTGTTGTGTGTGTGTGCCCGGCGGTGGTGTCTGTTGTTGTGTGCGTGTGCCCGGCGGTGGTGTTTGTTGTTGTGTGTGTGTGCCCGGTGGTGGTGTCTGTTGTTGTGTGTGTGCCCGGCGGTGGTGTTTGTTGTTGTGTGTGTGTGCCCGTAGGTGGTGTCTGTTGTTGTGTGAGTGTGCCCGGCGGTGGTGTCTGTTGTTGTGTGTGTGCCCGGCGGTGGTGTTTGTTGTTGTGTGCGTGTGCCCAGCGGTGGTGTTTGTTGTTGTGTGTGTGTGCCCGGCGGTGGTGTCTGTTGTTGTGTGTGTGTGCTCGGCTGTGGTGTTTGTTGTTGTGTGTGTGTGCCCGGCGGTTTTGTCTGTTGTTGTGTGTGTGTGCCCGGCGGTGGGGTTTGTTGTTGTGTGTGTGTGCCCGGCGGTGGTGTCTGTTGTTGTGTGTGTGTGCCCGGCGGTGGTGTTTGTTGTTGTGTGTGTGCCCAGCGGTGGTGTTTGTTGTTGTGTGTGTGTGCGCCCGGCGGAGGTGTCTGTTGTTGTGTGTGTGTGCTCGGCTGTGGTGTTTGTTGTTGTGTGTGTGCCCGGCGGTTTTGTCTCTTGTTGTGTGTGTGCCCGGCGGTGGGGTTTGTTGTTGTGTGTGTGTGGCCCGCGGTGGTGTTTGTTTTTGTGTGTGTGCCCGGCGGTGGGGTGTGTGGTGTGTGTGTGCTTGGCGGTTGTGTCTGTTGTGTGTGTGTGCCCGGCGGTGGTGTTTGTTGTTGTGTGTGTGTGCCCGGCGGTGGTGTTTGTTGTTGTGTGTGTGCTTAGCGGTGGTGTTTGTTGTTGTGTGTGTGTGCCAGGCGGTGGTGTTTGTTGTTGTGTGCGTGTGACCGGCGGAGGTGTTTGTTGTTGTGTGTGCTGTGGTGTCTGTTGTTGTGTGTGTGTGCCCGGCGGTGGTGTCTGTTGTTGTGTGTGTGTGCTTGGCGGTTGTGTTTGTTGTTGTGTGTGTGTGCCCGGCGGTGGTGTTTGTTGTTGTGTGTGTGCCCGGCGGTGGTGTCTGTCGTTGTGAGTGTGTGCCCGGTGGTTGTGTCTGTTGTTGTGTGTGTGTGCCCGGCGGTGGTGTCTGTTGTTGTGCGTTTGTGCCCGGCGGTGGTGTCTGTCGTTGTGTGTGTGCTCGGCGTTGGTGTCTGTTGTTGTGTGTCTGTGCTTAGCGGTGGTGTCTGTTGTTGTGTTTGTGTTCCCGTTAGTGGTGTCTGTCATTTTGTGGGCGTGCCCGGCGGTGGTGTCTGTTGCGGTGTGTGTGTGCCCAGCGCTGGTGTCTGTTGTTGTGTGTCTGTGCCCGGTGATGGTGTCTGTTGTTGTGTGTGTGTGCCCGGTGATGGTGTCTGTTGTTGTGTGTGTGTGCCCGGCGGTGGTGTTTGTTGTTATGTGTGTGTACCCGGCGGTGGTGTCTGTTGTTGTGTGTGTGCCCGGCGGTGGTGTTTGTTGTTGTGTGTGTGCCCGGCGGTGGTGTCTGTTGTTGTGTGTGTGTGCCCGGCGGTGGTGTCTGTTGTTGTGTGTGCGTGTGCCCGGCGGTGGTGTCTGTTGTTGCTCTGCGTGTGTACCCGGCGGTGGTGTCTGTTGTTGTGTGTGTTCCCGGCGGTGGTGTTTGTTGTTGTGTGTTTGCCCAGCGGTGGTGACTGTTGTTGTGTGTGTGCCCGGCGGTGGTGTCTGTTGTTGTGTGTGTGTGCCCGGGGGTGGTGTCTGTTGTTGTGTGTGTGTGCCCGGTGGTGGTGTCTGTTGTTGTGTGTGTGTGCCCGGCGGTGGTGTTTGTTGTTGTGTGTGTGCCCGGCGGTGGTGTCTGTTGTTGTGTGTGTGTGCCCGGCGGTGGTGTCTGTTGTTGTGTGTGTGTGCCCAGCGGTGGTGTTTGTTGTTGTGTGCGTGTGCCGGCGGTGGTGTTTGTTGTTGTGTGTGTGTGCCCGGCGGTGGTGTCTGTTGTTGTGTGTGTGTGCTCGGCTGTGGTGTTTGTTGTTGTGTGTGTGTGCCCGGCGGTTTTGTCTGTTGTTGTGTGTGTGTGCGCCGCGGTGGGGTTTGTTGTTTTGTGTGTGTGCCCGGCGGTGGTGTCTGTTGTTGTGTGTGTGTGTGCCCAGCGGTGGTGTTTGTTGTTGTGTGTGTGTGCCCGGCGGTGGTGTCTGTTGTTGTGTGTGTGCCCGGCGGTGGTGTTTGTTGTTGTTTGTGTGTGCCCGGCGGTGGTGTTTGTTGTTGTGTGTGTGTGCCCGGCGGTGGTGTTTGTTGTTGTGTGTGTGCCCGGCGGTGGTGTCTGTTGTTGTGTGTGTGTGCCCGGCGGTGGTGTTTGTTGTTGTGTGTGTGTGTGCCCGTCGGTGGTGTCTGTTGTTGTGTGTGTGTGCTTGGCGGTGGTGTTTGTTGTTGTGTGTGTGTGCCCGGCGGTGGTGTTTGTTGTTGTGTGTGTGTGCCCGGCGGTGGTGTTTGTTGTGTGTGTGTGTGCCCGGCTGTGGTGTCTGTTGTTGTGTGTGTGTGCCCGGCGGTGGTGTCTGTTGTTGTGTGTGTGTGCTTGGCGGTGGTGTTTGTTGTTGTGTGTGTGTGCCCGGCGGTGGTGTTTGTTGTTGTGTGTGTGTGCCCGGCGGTGGTGTCTGTTGTTGTGTGTGTGTGCCCGGCGGTGGTGTTTGTTGTTGTGTGTTTGTGCCCGGCGGTGGTGTCTGTTGTTTTGTGTTTGTGCCCAGCGGTGGTGTCTGTTGTTGTGTGTTTGTGCCCGGCGGTGGTGTTTGTTGTTGTGTGTGTGTGCCCGGCGGTGGTGTTTGTTGTTTTGTGTGTTCCCTGCGGTGGTGTCTGTTGTTGTGTGTGTGTGCCTGGTGGTGATGTCTGTTGTTGTGTGTGTGTGCCCGGCGGTGGTGTTTGTTGTTGTGTGTGTGCCCGGCGGTGGTGTTTGTTGTTGTGTGTGTGTGCTTGGCGGTGGTGTTTGTTGTTGTGTGTGTGTGTGCCCGGCGGTGGTGTTTGTTGTTGTGTGTGTGTGTGCCCGGCGGTGGTGTTTGTTGTTGTGTGTGTGTGCCCGGCGGTGGTGTCTGTTGTTGTGTGTGTGTGCTTGGCGGTGGTGTTTGTTGTTGTGTGTGTTCCCGGCGGTGGTGTTTGTTGTTGTGTGCGTGTGGCGGTGGTGTTTGTTGTGTGTGTGTGCCCAGCGGTGGTGTTTGTTGTTGTGTGTGTGTGCCCGGCGGTGGTGTTTGTTGTTGTGTGTGCGCGGTGTTTGTGTTTGTTGTTGTGTGTGTGTGCCCGGCGGTGGTGTCTGTCGTTGTTTGGGTGCTATAATAACTATAATAAATCTAATATCTGCACTAATCTGGGCCTCTAGGAAGGTGAAGGTGTAGGAAGGTGGGACTCTCTGGCTCAGTGCTAAGGAATCATAAGGTGTCATGTGCTGCAGAGAGGCTTGGAGGTGTTATAACTATGATAGGTAAATATTGGACTGCACTAATCTGACCCTATAGGAAGGTGGCACTCTGGCTCAGTGCTTGGGAATTAGAAGGTGTCATCTGCTGCAGAATGGCTTGGAGGTGTTATAACTATGCCAGTAAAAGGCTGGACTGCACTAATCTGACCCTGTAGGAGGGTTGCACTCTCAAGGTTAGTTCTAGGGAATCAGAAGGTGTCATGTGCTGCAGAGAGGCTTGGAGGTGTTATAATTATGCTAGTGATAAGCTGGACTGCACAAATCTGACCCTGTAGGAAGGTGAAGGTGGAGGAAGAAGGCACTCTCAAGCTCAATGCTCGGGAATCGGAAGGTGTCAGGTGCTGCAGAGTGGCTTGAAGGTGCTTTACCTATGCTCATGAATACTGGTCTGCACTAATCTGACCCTTTAGGAAGATGGCATATCCTGATTCAGTGCCAAGGAATTAGAATGTGTCAAGTGCTGCAGAGAGGTGTGAAGGTGTTATAATTATGCTAGTGAAAGGCTGGACTGCTCTACTTTGACCCTGTAGGGAGGTTGCACTCTCTGGTTCTGTGCTAGGGAATCAAAAGGTGTCATGCGCTGCAAATAGACTTGGATGTGTTATGACCATGCTAGTGATATACTGGACTTCACTAATCTGACCCTGTAGAAAGTTGGCACTCTCTGGCTCAGTGCTAGGGAATCAGAAGGTGTCATGTGTTGCAGAGAGGCTTGGAGTTTTTATAACTATGCTACTGACAGACTTGACTGCACTAATCTGACCCTGTTGGATGGTGAATGTGTCGGAAGGTGGCACTCTCTGGCTCAGTGCAAGGGAATCAGAAGGTGTGATGTACTGCAGAGAAGCTTTGAGGTGTTATAACCATACGAGTGAAAGCCTGGACCGCACTAATCTGACCCCGTAGGAAGGTGGCATTATCTGTCTCAGTGCTATGGAGTCAGGTCTCATGTGTTGCAGAGAGGTTTGGAGATGTTATAACTTTGCTAGTGAAAGGCTGGACTGCACTAATCTTACCCTGTAGGGAGGTGAAGGTGTAAGGAGGTGGCACGCTCTGGCTCAGTGCTAAGGAATCATAAGGTGTAATGTGCTGCAGAGAGGCTTGGAGGTGTTTTAACTATGATAGGTAAATATTGGACTGCACTAATCTGACCCTATAGGAAGGTGGCACTCTCTGGCTCAGTGCTAAGGAGTCAGAAGGTGTCATGTGCTGCAGAGAGGCTTGGAGGTGTTATAACTATGATAGGTAAATATTGGACTGCACTAATCTGACTATAGGAAGGTGGCACTCTCTGGCTCAGTGCTAAGGAGTCAGAAGGTGTAATGTGCTGCAGAGAGGCTTGGAGGTGTTATAACTATGCTAGGTAAAAGCTGGACCGCACTAATCTGACCCTGTAGGAAGGGGAAGGCTTAGGAAGGTGGCACTCTCTGGCTCTGTGCTAGGGAATCAGGTGTCATGTACTGCAGAGAGGCTTTGATGTATTATAACTATGCTAGTGAAATGCTGGACTACACTAATCTGACCCTGTAGGAATGTGAAGGTGTAGGAAAGTGGCATTCTCTGGCTCTGTGCTAGGGAATCATATGTCATGTGCTGCAGGGAGGCTTGGAGGTGTCATAACTATGCTAGTGTAAGGCTGGACTGCACTAATATGACCCTGTAGGAAAATGAAGGTGTAGGAAGGTGTCACTCTGTTGCTCAGTGCTAGGGAATATATAGTGTCATGTGCTGCAGAGAGGCTTTGAGGTGTTATAACTATGCTATTGAAAAGCTTGACTGCACTAATCTGACCCTGTAGGAAGGAGAAGCTTTAGGAAGGTGGCACTCTCAGGATCAGTGCTAGGGAATCAGGAGGTGTCATGTGCTGCAGAGTGGCATGGTGGTGTTATAATTATGTCAGCGAAAGGCTGGACTACACTAATCTGACCCTGTAGGTAGGTTAAGGTGTAGGAATGTGGCATTTTCTGTCTCAGTGCTTGGGAATCAGAAGGTGTCATGTGCTGCAGAGTAGCTTAGAGGTGTTATAACTATGCTAGTGGAAGGCTGCACTGCATTATTCTGACCCTGTAGGAAGGTGACATTATCTGTCTCAGTGCTAGGGAATCAGAAGGTGTCATGTGCTGCAGGGAGGCTTGGAGGTGTTACAAATATGCTAGTGAAGGCTCGACTGCATTATTCTGACCCTGTAGGAAGGTGTCACTCTCTGGCTCAGTGCTAGGGAATCAGAAGGTGTCATGTACTGCAGAGAAGCTTCGAGGTGTTATAACTATGTTAGTGAAATGCTAGACTGACTAGTCTGACCCAGTAGGAAGGTGAGTTGTAGGATGGTGGCACTCTCAGCTTTGTGCTTGGGAATTATGAGGTGTCATGCGCTGCAGAGAGCCTAATTTGGCTCTCTAGGTAGGTGGCACCCTCTGTCTCAGTTTTAGTGAGTTAGAAGGTGTCTTGTGCTGCAGAGAGGCTTGGAGGTGTTATATCCATGCTAGTGAAAGGCTGGATTGCACTAGTCTGACCCTAGAGGAAGGTGAAGGTGTAGGAAGGTGGCACTCACAAGCTCAGTGCTAGGGAATCAGAAGGTGTCACGTGCTGCAGAGAGGCGTGGAGATGGTTTAACTATACTAGTGAAAGGCTGAACTGCACTAATCTGTCCATGTGGAAAGGTGAAGATGTAGGAAGGTGGCACTCTCAAGCTCTGTGCTTGGGAATCAAAAGGTGCCATTTGCTGCAGAGAGGCTTGGTGGTGTTATAACTAAACTAGTGAAAGGCAAAACTGCACTAATCTGACCCTGTAAGAAGGTGAAGGTGTAGTAAGGTGGCACTCTCAAGCTTTATGGTAGGGAATCAGAAGGAGTCATGTGCTGTAGAGAGGCAGGGTGTTATAAATATGCTAGTGAAAGACTGGACTGCACTAACCTGGCCCTGTAGGACGGTGCAGCAGTAGGAAGGTGGCACTCTCTGGCTCATTGCAAGGAAATCCGGTGTCATGACCTGCAGAGAGCATTTGAGTTGTTATAACTATGCTAATGAAAAGCTGGACTACACTCATATGGCACTGTAGGTAGGTGGCACTCTCTGGCTCAGTGCTAAGGAATCAGAAGGTGTCATGTGCTGCAGAGAGTATTGGAGGTGTTACACCTATGCTAGTGAAAGGCTGGACTGCACAAATCTAACTCTGTAGGAAGGAGAAGGTTGAGGAAGGTGGCACTCTCAAGCTCAGTGCTAAGGAATTAGAAGGTGTCATGTGCTGCTGAGAGGCTTGGAGGTGTTATAACTATGCTAATGAAAGGGTCGACTACACTAATCTGACCCTTTTGGAAAGTGGCACTCTCTGGCTCTGTGCTAGGGAATCAGAAAGTGTCATGTGCTGCAGAGAGGCTTGGATGTGTTATAACTATGCATATGAAAGGATGTACAGCACTAATCTGAACCAATAGGAAGGTGGCACTCTCAAGCTCTTTGCTTGGGAATCAGAAGGTGGTATGTGCTGCAGAGAAGCTTGGAGGTGTTATAACTATGCTAGTGAAAGGATGTACAGCACTAATCTGACTTAATAGGAAGGTGGCACTCTCAAGCTCTGTGCTAGGGAATCAAAAGGTGGTATGTGCTGCAGAGAGGCTTGGATGTGTTATAACTATGCATGTGAAAGGATGTACAGCACTAATCTGACCCAATAGGAAGGTGGCACTCTCAAGCTCTGTGCTAGGAAATCAGAAGGTGGCATGTGCTGCAGAGAGGCTTGGAGGTGTTATAACTATGCATATGAAAGGCTGGATTGATCTGATCTAATTTGTCCCTGAAGGAAGGTGAAGGTGTAGGAAGATGGCACTCTCTGGCTCAGTGCTAGGGAATCAGAAGGTCGTATGTGGTGCAGAGGGGCTTGGAGGTGTTTGAACTATTCTAGTGAAAGGCTCTATCCCACTAATCTGACCTTGTAGGAAGGGGGCACTTTCTTGCTCAGTGCGTAGGAATCAGAAGCTGTAATGTGCTGCATACAGGTTTGTAGGTGTTATAACTATGCTTAAGAAAGGCTGAACTGCACTAATATGACAGTGTGGGAAGGTGAAAGTGTAGGAGGGTGAAGCTCTGTGCTAGGGAATCAGAAGGTGTCATGTGCTGCAGAGAGGCATGGATGTGTTATAACTATGCTAGTGAAAAGATGTACAGCACTAATCTGACCCAATAGGAAGGTGACACTCTCAAGCGCTGTGCTAAGGAATCAGAAGGTGGCATGTGCTGCAGAGAGGCTTGGCGGTGTTATTACTATGCTAGTGAAAGGCTGGGCTGCACTAATTTGACACAGTAGGAGGGTTAAGGTGTAGGAAGGTGGCTCTGGCTTGGAGCTAGGGAATCAGTTGTCATGTGCCGCATAGAGGCTTCGAGGTGTTATAACTATGCTAGTGAAAGGCTGGACTGCACTAATCTGACCCTGTAGGAAAGTGACTCTGCAGGAAGGTGGCAATCTCGAACTCTTTGCTAGGGAGTCAGGTGTCATATGATGCAGAGAGGCATGGGGTTGTTATAACTATGCTAGTGAAAGGCTGTACTGCACTAATCTGAGCCAGTAGGAAGGTGAAGGCGTAGGAAGGTGGTACTCTCTGCCTTAGTGCTAGGGTGTCAGGAGGAGATATGTGCTGCAGAGTCTTGTAGGTGTTATAACTAAGCTAGTGAAAGGCTGGACTGCACTAATCTGAGCCAGTAGGAAGGTGGCACTCTCAGGCTCAGTGCTAGGGAATCAGGTGTCATGTGCTGCAGAATGGTGTGGAGGTGTTATAACAATGCTACTGAAAGGCTGGACTGCACTAATCTGACCTTGTAGAAAGGTGAAGGCGTAGGAAGGTGGTACTCTCTGCCTTAGTGCTAGGGTGTCAAGGAGATATGTGCTGCAGAGTCTTGTAGGTGTTATAACTAAGCTAGTGAAAGGCTGGACTGCACTAATCTGACCCTGTAAGAAGGTAAAGGTGTAGGAATGTGGCACTCTGAAGGTCTGTGGTAAGGAATCAGAAGGTGTCATGTGCTGCAGAGCGGCTTGGAGGTGTTATAACTATTTTTTTTACAACAAATGAGACAGCTCAAGGGTAAAGTAAGCAATAATAAATAAATAAAAAGCCCGCTACTCGCTGCTCACAAAAGAATCCAAAGAGGTGGCCGAAGATAGGTCACTTTCGGGAGGAGAGGTTTTCAAGTCGTAGGAAGGAGGACATACATAAGAAGTAGGATTGTTCCATTGTTTCCCCGCGTGAGAGATGAAAGAGTGATTATTCTGGTTAACTCTTGCATAAGGGGTTTGGTCATGATAGGGATGACCATGAGTAGAAGTCGGGTGCACCGGGGCCGCGGGATGGGGGGAGGCAAGCAGTTAGCAAGTTCAGAAGAGCAGTCAGCCTGAAAATATCGATAGAAGATAGAAAGGGAGGCAACATTGCGGCGGAAATTAAGAGGTCGAAGACTATCAGTATGAGGAGGAGAGCTGATGAGACGAAGAGCCTTAGACTCCACTCTGTCCAAGAGAGCTGTGTGAGTGGAGCCCCAACACACATGAGATGCATACTCCATACGAGGTCGGACAATGCCACTGTATATGGATAGCATGTGTGCGGGGGAGAATAACTGGCGGAGACGATACAGAACGCCCAACTTTGAAGAAGTTGATTTAGTGAGAGACGAGATGTAAAGTTTTCAGTTAAGATTTTGAGTTGAGGATAGACCGAGGATGTTTAGTGTTGAAGATGGTGATAGCTGAGTGTTGTCGAATAATCGGGGGTAAGGGTGTGTGGAAGATTGCGTCGAGTTGATAAGTGGATAAATTGTGTTTTTGATGCATTATAGAGGCGGTGGCTGAACGGATGGCGAGACGGTCCCGCGTTTAGGAAGACACGAGTTCAATCCCCGACTGATGCCACCAAGCTGGGATTTTTCAGCGGCCGCCGACTGGCTTAAAACTACCCACATGCTGTCCAGAAGACCACCTATCAACCCGGACTCCAGATTCTAGGATTAAAGATGAGCTCCGGGAGGGCAGCATGAGCCAATGCAAGATGGCGCCACTATAAACACTCGCCTGTGCCAAAACGGGCTGGGCCGACCATCAGGACCCACTGGGAAGAAGCCTTGGACCGACCATCAGGATCCGGCAGGAAGAAGCCTACCGGCGCAATAGGCCGCGACGTAAAAAAAAAAAAAAAAAAAAGTGCACAAGGTTCCTTTTACCCCACTCGGAAATGTTAGTAAGGTCTGAGGTTAAGCGTTCTGCAGCCTCCAGCTTGGAGTCATGTAATTCCTGTTAAGAGAGTTCTCTATTGAAAGAAATTGAATAATGCAGAGTGGAGTCATCAGCGTATGAGTGGATAGGACAGTTTGTTATGGAAAGAAGATCATTGAAGAATAACAGGAGGAGAGTGGGTGATAGGACAGAGCCCTGTGGAACACCAATGTTAATAAGTTCCTGAGAACAGTGACCGTCTACCACCGCAGAGATAGAACGGCCGGAAAGTAGACTAGAGATAAAGGAACAGAGAAGGACAGAATCCGAAAGAGGTCAGTTTAGAAAGCAAAGACTTGTGCAAGACTCTATCGAGTGTTTTCGATATAGCGCAACATAGAAAGTTTCACCGAAACGGCTAAGAAAAGATGACCAAGAATCAGTTAAGAGAGCAAGAAGATCGCCAGTAGAACGCCCCATGTGGAACCCATACCGGCGGTCAGATAGAAGGTTAAAAGTGGAAAGGTGCTTTTGAATCTTCCGGTTAAGGATTGATTCAAAAGCTTTAGATAGACAGGAAAGTAAAGCTATAGGGCGGTAGTTTGAGGGATTGGAACGGTCACCCTTCCTAGGCACAGGCTGTGCGAAGGCGTACTTCCAGCTGGAAGGAAAGGTAGATGTTGATAGGCAGAGGCGAGAGAGTTTGACCAGGTACTGTTTTTAGGGACAATAGGAGACACTCTATCAGGTCCATAAGCCTTCTGAGAGTTGAGGTCAGAGAGGGCATAGAAAACATCATTCCTAAAAATCCTAATAACAGGCATAAAGGAGTAGGAGGGGGGATGAGTAAGAGGAATATGTCCAAGATCACCCGCACTAATCTGACCCTATAGGAAAGTGTCACTCTAAAGCTCAGTGCTAGGGAATCAGGTGTCATGAGCTGTAGAGAGGCTTGGAGGTGTTATAACTATGCTAGTGAAAGGCTGGACTGCACAAATCTGACCCTGTAGGAAGGTGAATGTGAAGGAAAGTGGCACTCTCTGGCTCAGTGCTAGGGAATCAAAAGGTGCCATGTGCTGCAATGAGGCTTCGAGGTGTTATAACTATGCTAGTGAAAGGCTAGACTGCACTAATCTGACCCTGTAAAAAGGTGAAAGTGTAGGAAAGTAGCACTCTCTGGCTCAGTGCTAGGGAATCAAAAGGTGTCATGTGCTGCAGAGAGGCTTGGAGGTGTTATAATTATGATAGTGAACGACTGGACTGCACTAATCTCGCCCTCTAGGAAGGTGAAGTTGTAGGAAGGTGGCACTCTTTGGCTCAGTGCTAGGGAATCAAAAGGTCGTATGAGCTGCAGAGAGGCTTGGAGGTTTTGTAACTATGCTAGTGAAAGGCTTGACTTCACTAATCTCATCCTGTAGGAAGCTGGCACTGCCTCAGTGCTAGGGAGTCACAAGGTGTCATTTGCTGGAGAGAGGCTTGGATGTGTTATAACTATGCTAGTGTAAGCTGGACTGCACTAATCTGACTAGGTACGAAGGTGATTGTGTAGGAAGGTGGCACTCTCTGGCTCAGGGCTAGTGAATCAAAAGTGAAGGCGTCATGTACTACATAGAGGCTTGGAGGTGTCATAACTACGCTAATGAAAGGCTGGACTGCACTTATCTGACCCTGTAGGAAAGTAAAGGTGTAGGAAGGTGGCACTTTCCGGCTCAGTGCTAGGGAATCAGGTGTCATGTGCTGCAGAGAGGCTTGGAGGTGTTATCCAGGCTGTTGTCCAGGCAGCTGTAAAATACCAAACACCTCCACCCTCTCTTCCTCATCACTAATCTCTTGCTCCTCATCATCCACGCTATTTACTCTGCCTCGCCGTGGACACATTACATTCGCCTGGTGAGGCCTTTACGACTGCACCTGAAGCATTCCCTATCCTTAAATGGGCACTCCGTTGCCTTGTGGTAACTACTGCCACACCGATTACAAGCTACACTACTACGTGCCCCCTCACGAGGCAAGTACTTGTTTTGCAGCCTGGCCTTGTCCCACCTGCTCGTTGGTTCTTTCTGGTCCCCGGGCTTCGTTCGCGGCGGCTCCACTCTGTTCACCTGGGCTTCTTTGTGCTCCCCTCCCAGCACCTTCGCCTCCGTGGTTGCTGCCTCCATCGATAATGCCAGTTTGCACGCTTTGTCCCAAGTTAAGTCATCGCCCTCTCGTAACAGCCTCCGCCGGATCCGTTCGCTCGACACTCCACCGACGAATCTTTCTCGAAGCTGCTCTGTTAAGTTTGCCCCAAAGCTGCAGTTGGAAGCTTTCCTCTTCAGTTCTGCCACGTAACTGCTGATTGTCAGGGTTTCCCTTTGATTTTCAGAGTTGAATTTGAACCTTTCCACCACCACTGAAACTTTGGGCGCATAGTGCTGGGTAGCGAGACGAATCAATTCCTTCAGTGTCCTCTCAGAGGGTTTCCCAGGGCGCACAGGTTCCTCAGTAATTGATACCGTCGGGCCGCAGACAGTCAGGAACAACGCCCGTTTCCGATTCTCCTCGGTGATATTACTGACCTCCAGGAACTCTTCGAACCTTTCTGTATAGGCCTCGAAATCTTCTCCCCCTGAGTACTGCTCCACCGCTCCAATTATTGCTCCCATTCTCGTCCTCGGGGTTTCACTTGATTCCTTCAGAATCCCATCCTCGTCGCCACGTGTTGAGGAGTGAATGACACACGAGGGAGCAGGGTTGCGATGTATTCTATAAAGAGGCCAGACAGGGAATGTCCGATCCTCAGGCCTTGGCAGTACATGTATCCTCGGATTGCTGTTCCGAAGAGCTGCTCAGTGCTTCGGTGCCGCTGAGGTGTAATGACTATACAACAGCTGGACTGCAGTAATCTGACACTGTAGAAAGGTGGCACTATCTGGCTCATTCATAGGGAATCAGAAGGTGTCATGTGCTGCAGAGAGGCTTGTATGTGTTATACCTATGCTAGTGAAAGGCTGGACAGCACTAATCTGACCTGTAGGAATGTGGCACTCTCTGGCTCAATGCTCAGGAAAAAGCCATGTGCTGCAATGAGGCTTGGAGGTGTTATAACTATGCTAGTGATTGGCTAGACTGCACTATTCTGACCCTGTAAAAAGGTGAAGGTGTAGGAAAGTGGCAGTCTCTGGCTCAGTGCTAGGGAATCAGAAGGTGCCATGTGCTGCAGAGAGGCTTGGAGGTGTTAAATCTATGCTAGTGAAATGCTGGACTGCACTAATCTAACCCTGTAGAAAAGTGGCACTCTCAAGCTCAGTGATAGGGAATCTGAAGGTGTCATGTGCTGCAGAGAGGCTTAGAGGTGTTATAACTATGATAGTGAACGACTGGACTGCACTAATCTGGCTCTCTAGGAAGGTGAAGTTCTAGGAAGGTGGCACTCTTTGGCTCAAAGGGAATCAAAAGGTCGTATATGCTGCAGAGAGGCTTGGAGGTGTTACAGCTATGTTAGTGAAAGGCTGGACTGCACTAATCTGACGAAGGTGAAGGTGTAGGAAGGTGGGACTCTCTGGCTTAGTGCTAGGGACTCAGAATGTGTCATGTGCTGCAGAGAGACTTGGAGGTGTTATAATTATGTTGCTGAGAGGCTGGACTGCACTAATCTGACCCTGTACGAAAGTGAAGATGTAGGAAGGTGGCACTGCCAAGCACTGTGCTAGGAAATTAGAATGTGTCATGTGCGGCAGGGAGGCTTGGAGGTGATATAACTATGCTAGTGAAAGGCTGGACTGCACTTTTCTGAGGTTGTAGGAAGGTGAAGGTGCAGGAAGGTGGCCCTCTCTGGCTCAGTGATAAGGAAACAGAAGATGTCATGTGCTGCAGAGAGGCTTAGAGGTCTTATAACTATGTTAGTGAAAGACTTGACTACACTAATCTGTCACTGAAGGAATGTGAATGTTTAGGAAGGTGGCACTCTCAAGCACAGTACTATGGAATCAGGTGTCATGTGCTGCAGAAAGGCTTGGAGTGTTATAACTATTCTAGTGAAAGGCGAGACTGCACTAATCTCACCATGTAGGAAGGTGAAAGTGTTGGAAGGTGGCACTCTCTGGCTCAGTTTTATGGAATCAGAAGGTGGCATGTGGTGCAGAGAGGCTTGAAGGTGTTATAACTATGCTAGTGAAAGGCTGGACTGCACTTATTTGTCCCTGTACGAAGGTTGCACTCTCAGCGCTAGTGCTGGGGAATCAAAAGTTGTCATGTACTGCAGAAAGGCTTGGAGGTGTTATAACTATGGTAATGAAAATCTAGACTGCACTAATCTGACCCTATACGAAGGTGGCACTCTCTGGCTCAGTGCTAGGGAATCAAAAGGTGTCATGTACTGCAGAAAGGCTTGGAGGTGTTATAACTATACTACTGAAAGGATGGACTGCACTAATCTGACCCTGTAGGAAGGTGAAGGTGTAGGAAGGTGGTACTTTCAAGCTCAGTGGTCGGGCATCCGAAAGTGTCAAGTGCTGCAGAGGGCCTTGGAAGTGTTATAATTATGCTGGTGAAGGCTGCACTGCACCAATCTGATCCTGAAGGAAGGTGAAGGTGTCGGAAGGTGGCACTCTGAAGCTCTGTGCTAGGAAATCAGAAGGTGTCATGTGCTACATAGAGGCTTGGAGGTGTCATAACTATGCTAATGAAAGGCTGGACTGCACTTATCTGACCCTGTAGGAAAGTAAAGGTGTAGGAAGGTGGCACTTTCTGGCTCAGTGCTAGGGAATCAGGTGTCATGTGCTGCAGAGAGGCTTGGAGGTGTTATAATTATTTTTATTGCTCCGGTAAGCTTCTTCCCGGTGGGGCCTGATGGTCGCCCAGCTCCTTCTGGCGCAGGCGAGTGTTTGTAGTTGCACTATCTTGTGTTGACTGATGCTGTCCCCCGGAACTCATATTTGAGCCTCCCTTCGGCGAGGTTATCTAGAGCCCTGGTTGATAGGTGGTCGTCAGGCCAGTCGGTGTAGTCTTAAGCCACTCGGCGGTGACTGAAAATCCTTAGCTGTGCGGCGGCTCTGATTCAAGCCCACGTCCATCCTGGAGCTCTTGAACGCTGGGGTGTAATGCTATCCTTTCAGTTACCGCCTCCCCAGTGCTAGTAAAATGCTGGACTGCATTAATCTGGCAATGTAGGAAGATGAAGGTGTAGGAATGTGGCACTCTCTGGGTCTGTGCTAGGGAGTCAGAAGGTGCCATGTGCTGCAGAGAGGCTTGGAGTTGTTATAACTATGCTAGTGAAAAGCTGGACAGCACTAATTTGACATTGAATGAAGGTGGCACTCACTGGCTCAGTGCTAGAGACTCAAAAGCTGTCTTGTGCTGCAGAGAGCCTTGGAGGTGTTATAACAATGATAGTGAAATGCTGGATTGCACTAGTCTGACCCTGTAGGAGAGTGGCACTATCAAGCTCAGTTTATTTTTATTTTTTGTACGTCGCTGCCTGTTGCGCCGGTAGGCATCTTCCTGGTGGGGCCTGATGGTCGGCCCAAGGCTTCTTCCCGGTGGGGCCTGATGGTCGGCCCAAGGCTTCTTCCCGGTGGGGCCTGATGGTCGGTCCAGCCCGTTCTGGCGCAGGCGAGTGTTTATAGTGTTGCCATCTTGCATTGGCTCATGCTGCCCCCCGGAACTCGTTCTTGATTCGCTTGGACGGCTTCCTCTAGAGTCCGGGTTGATGGGTGGTCTTCAGGACAGCATGTGGGTAGTTTTAAGCCACTCGGCGGTGACTGAAAAATCCGAGGTGGTAGCGTGGGGATTCGAACCCGCGTCGTCCATCACACGGTGAATGTGAGCCCAGTACGCTACCATTTCGGCCACCGCCTACCCACACTAGTCAATCAGAAGGTTCCATGTGCTGGATAGAGGCTTGGAGGTGTTATAACTATGCTAGTGAGAGGCTGGACTGCACTAATCTGACATGTAGGAGGGTGGCACTCTCAAGCTCAGTATTAGAGAATCAGGTATCATATGCAGCAGAGAGGATTGGAGGTATTATATAAATGCTAGTGAAAGGATGGACTACACTAATCTAACCATGTAGGAAGGTGGAGATGTAGGAAGGTGGCACTCTCTGGCTGAGTTCAATGGAATCAGAAGGAGTCATGTGCTGCAGAGAGGCTTGGAGTTGTTATAGCTATTCTGGTGAAAGACTGGATTGCAGTAATCTGACACTGTAGAAAGGTCGCACTATCTGGCTCAGTGCTAGGGAATCAGATGTCATGTGCTGCAGCGAGGCTTGGAGTTGTTATAACAATGCTAGTGAAAGGCTGGACTGCACTAATCTGACCCTGTAGGAAGACGTAGGTGTAGGAAGGTGGCACTCTCTGGCTCAGTGCTAGGGAATCAAAATGTGTCGTGTGCTGCAGAGAGGCTTAGAGGTGTTATAACTATGATAGTGAACGACTGGACTGCACTAATCTGGCCCACTAGGAAGGTGAAGTTGTAGGGAGGTGGCACTCTTTGGCTCAGTGCTAGGGAATCAAAAGGTCGTATGTGCTGCAGAGAGGCTTGGAGGTTTGATAACTATGCTAGTGAGAATCTGGACTGCACTAATCTGACCCTGTAGGAAGGTGGCACTTTCTGGCTCATTGCGAGGGCTTAAAGGTGTTTTAACTATGCTAGTGAAAGGTTGGACTGCACTAATCTGTTCCTATAGGAAGGTGAAGGTATCATGTGCTGCAGAGAGTCTTGGAGGTGTTACAACTTTGCTGAAAGGCTGGACTACACTAATCTGACCCTTTAGGAAGGTGAAGGTGTGGAAGGTGGCTCTCTCAGGGTCAGTGCAAGGAATTAGAAGGTGTCATGTGCTTCAGAAGCTTGGAGGTGTTGTAACTATGCTAGTGAATAGCTGGATTGCAATAATATGACACCTTAGGAAGGAGTAGGTGTAAGAAGATGGCACTCTCAAGCTCAGTGCTAGGGAATCAGAAGGTGTCATGTGCTGCAGAAAGGCTTGGTGTTATAACAATGCCAGTGAGAGGCTGGACTGCACCAGTCTGACCCTGTAGGAAGGTGAAGGTTTAGGAAGGTGGCACTCTCTGGCTTAGTGTTAGGGAATCATAAGGTGTCATGTGCTGCAGAGAGGCTTAGAGGTGTTATAAATATGATAGTGGAAGGCTGGACTGCAATAATCTAACCTGTAAGAAAGTGGTAATCTCTGGCTCAGTGCTAGGGAATCATAAGGTGTCATGTACTGCAGAGAGGCTAAGAGGTGTTATAACTATGCTAGTGAAAGGCAGGACTGCACTATTCTGACCCTGTAGAAAGTTAAAGGGATAGGAAGGTGGCACTCTCAAGCTCAGTGTTAGGGAATCAGGTGTCATATGCAGCAGAGAGGCTTGGAGGTGTTATAACTATGTTAGTGAGATGCTGGTGTTGAGGAGTGAATGGCACACACGAGGGAGCAGGGATTGCGATGCATTCTATAAAGAGGCCAGGCAGGGAATGTCCGATCCTCGAGCCTTGGCAGTACATGTATACTCGGATAGTTCAGAACCGCTGCTCAGTGCTACGGGTCCGCTAAAGGGTAATGGCTCTACAACACCTCACCCTCCTACTAAAGTTTTATGTTATCCCCCAAATATCCACCACCATCTCCCGTCACCAAAACTCCCCTTTACTGCCGTCACCATTTACATAGTTGCTTGATATCTGCCAGGCGGCTTCCTTTGTCGTGCCGATCGTCGCCTCGTCTCGGCAGAAATTATTTTTCCCCGGGTGTCTGTCCTGTTGATCCCACCGGCCGTCGCGTTTGTCCTGCCCCTGTCGGCGGTTCTGCTGCCGCCTCTCCCGGTTTGGTTGACGCCCTTCCCTCTGTTCCCGGTCATGGTTATCTGGATGGCCTTCTGTCTACTAGCTGGGGATGCTGTATATCCGCCGCTGCCCCGCTGCGTGCCTCCGTGTCCCCATCGTCTTCTCGCCGCTCAGCCGTCTCCCCTTGGGCGGCTGGGGTGTCTATGTCCGTGCCTTCTTGTTACCTCTCTGGGGCACTTGGTCGTCACCTGCTGACAATGGGGATTCTCCGCTAATTTTGTCCTGGGCAGGCCTGCCACTGCTTACCAAAATTATTTGATCCGCGTGGCGGGACCACAAGGTATTTCCTCCAACATCTGCTTCGTAGGACAGTGGTCCCGTCTTGGCTATTATTCTCCCTCTCCTCCATTTCGGTCCCACATAGCTTCTTGCCCAAACTATGTCATTTTTTCAGAATGTTCTTACCCTTTTCCCCGTCATCTGTTGGTCTTGCCTGCTCTCCATCGCGGTCTCTTCGTCGGGCAGAAGTGGGTCTAGTTTTGAGCGTATATTCCTGCCCATCAGCATTTCCGCCGGTGTTTTCCCTGTTGTGCTGTGTGGAGTAGAACGATAGTTTAACAGAAATTTAAACAGGCTCCTTTTCCCTGACTTGCAGCCCCCCATCATTGCCTTTATTCCTTCCTTCACAGTGCTCGCCGCTCTCTCCGCCAGTCCGTTACTCGCCGGGTGGTATGGCGCCACTCTGATGTGCCGGATTCCATTCTGCTTGACGAAAGATGCCATCTCTTCCGACGTAAACTGCGGGCCATTGCCTGTGCATAGCTGTAGGGGTAGACCAAACCTGCTAAACAGTACACTCAGTTCATGAAGAGTTCGAGCCGTCGTCGTGGATTTCATTGGTACTGCCTCTATCCACTTTGAGTAGCTATCCACTACTATGAAAAGCATTGTTCCCATAATTGGCCCCGCAAAATCTGCATGGAGCCTCTGCCTCATGTTCTCTCCCATGGGTGGACCGCTGACTGTAGTGGTGCTTCCCGCTTCTCCGCACATCCTGGACACGCTCTCGCCAATTCCTCCAGCTCCTTGTCGAGACCCGGCCGCCACACACATCGTCGAGCCAGCTGCTTCATCCTCACGCATCCTGAGTGCCCCACATGCAGTTCCTCTTTCACCTTGTCTTGCAGGGACGCCGGTATCACCACTCTGCCTCCCCACATTAAGCAATCCCCCTCTGTCGAGAGTTCCTCCATCCGAGACTTGTAACTGCTTACCTCTGCTGTTGCCTCCTCCGGCAATCCGTCTGACCTTACTGCCGCCAGCACCTTTCCCAGGACTCTGTCACGCCGCGTTGCCGCTGACACTTCTCTTGCTGTCACTGAAGGCCCCTCGTCCATATATAACACGTTACTTGTCATGGTTTCCCTCTCTATTCTTTCTGCTCCTATGTCGACTATGACCGTGATAGGTAGTCTGGACAAGGTGTCGGCGACCCTCGTGTCTGCAGAGGGTCTTACCTCCACATCGTAGCTGTAGGCCGCTAGTTGAAGGGCGTATCGCTGCATCTGCGCTGCCGCCAACGGCGGCATCTCTCTGCTGGGGTTCAATATTCTGGAAAGTGCTTTGTTATCAGTGACAAGGGTAAACTTCCTCTCATAGCAATACTGATGAAATTTCCTAATACCGTAAGAAACTGCCACCGCTTCCTTTTCTACGATGGGATATTTCTGCTCTGTTTGTGTCAGTATTCCTGACGCATACGCCTCCGGCCTTTCTGTGGCTCCTGGAAAGACTTGCATTAGCGTCGCTCCGACTCCTACTTCGCTCGCGTCTGTTATCAGTTTGACCGGTAATTGTGGATCGTATCTCACCAATACTGGGTTGCTGGCCAACGTCTGTCTTACCCTTGCCATCGCCTCTTCACATTCCTTGGTCCATCGCCACTTAACTCCCTTCTTGAGTAGCTCATACAATGGCGACAACGTAGTGGCGAGGTGTGGCAACAGCCGGGACTAGTACCCACCGCTCCCAATACGCTCCGGAGTGTCGGTACATCACTCGGGTTCGGCATCCTTCTTATTGCTTCGGTCTTCTCGGGTATGGGTTTCAGCTCCGTGCACCTCCTGCAAACTGAATTCACACTTTGAACTTTTGAACCGAATCTCATTATCTTTTAGTCTCCCCAGCACTTTGTCCAAAGTTTCAATAAGGTCTTCTATGTTCGTGCCCATCACCAGCAAGTCGTCTAAGTATGCCACACAGGAGGGGATTCCTTCTAATATTCTGTCCATCGCCGCCTGGAAAATGTCCCCACAGAAAGCTAAACCAAAGGGCAATCTGTTCATCCTCAACAATCCTCTATGCGTAGCTACAGTTGTTAGGTCTTTTGATTCCTCACTTAACTCCATCTGTAGATAAGCATCTCTCAAATCTAGCTTTGCAAACCTCTTCCCTTTTATCCTTGTAAACAACTCTTCCGGGGAGGGTAAGGGGTGCTTAACTATATCCACCTGGGGATTTACCGTCACTCTGTAGTCAGCCGCCAGCCTTACTTTGCCATCTACTTTGGGCAGTACCACCAGCGGTGTCGCCTAGCCACTGTTGTTGTCAGTCTCCACGGGCTCGGCAACACCTTCCTTAATCCACCTCTCCAGCTCCTGGTCCACGAGTGGGTAAAGGGCGTGTGGCCCTGGTCGCGCTTTCTTCCGCACCGGTCGTGCTTCTTCCTTGAGACGCAGGTGTGCTTTGATCGGCATGTGCCCTAAAGGCTGTGAAAAGACCTCACTGTGCTTGTGTAGGATTGGTTAATTTTATCCCCATTCTTCTCCGCAACTCCAAGTTTGCCTACCATCTCCTTCCAGTCCATCTGAATCACCAGTAGCCAGTCACGACCCAGGAGCGAGGGCCCTGTTCCTTTCACTACCTTTAACGGCAGAGTTTCTACTTGATTTTTAAACTTGACCTCCACCATGGCTACTCCTCGTACCTGAAGTGCCTCACCTGTGTATGTGACTAACCGCCTGTTGGAGGCTTCAAGTCTTGGTTTGCTGCGTAGCCTGTTCCACTCCTCCTCGCTGATGACCGTGCTGCTCGCTCCCGTGTCCACCTCCGTGCGTATCTCTGTGCCCTGCACGCTCACGTCTGCAGTCAGTGGTGGGGTTTTCCGGGTTCTCCGCTGTTGTCCAGGCAGCTGTAAAATACCAAACACCTCCACCCTCTCTTCCTCATCACTAATCTCTTGCTCCTCATCATCCACGCTATTTACTCTGCCTCGCCGTCGACACATTACATTCGCCTGGTGAGGCCTTTACGACTGCACCTGAAGCATTCCCTATCCTTAAATGGGCACTCCGTTGCCTTGTGGTAACTACTGCCACACCGATTACAAGCTACACTACTACGTGCCCCCTCACGAGGCAAGTACTTGTTTTGCAGCCTGGCCTTGTCCCACCTGCTCGTTGGTTCTTTCTGGTCCCCGGGCTTCGTTCGCGGCGGCTCCACTCTGTTCACCTGGGCTTCTTTGTGCTCCCCTCCCAGCACCTTCGCCTCCGTGGTTGCTGCCTCCATCGATAATGCCAGTTTGCACGCTTTGTCCCAAGTTAAGTCATCGCCCTCTCGTAACAGCCTCCGCCGGATCCGTTCGCTCGACACTCCACCGACGAATCTTTCTCGAAGCTGCTCTGTTAAGTTTGCCCCAAAGCTGCAGTTGGAAGCTTTCCTCTTCAGTTCTGCCACGTAACTGCTGATTGTCAGGGTTTCCCTTTGAGTTGAATTTGAACCTTTCCACCACCACTGAAACTTTGGGCGCATAGTGCTGGGTAGCGAGACGAATCAATTCCTTCAGTGTCCTCTCAGAGGGTTTCCCCAGGGCGCACAGGTTCCTCAGTAATTGATACACCGTCGGGCCGCAGACAGTCAGGAACAACGCCCGTTTCCGATTCTCCTCGGTGATATTTCTGACCTCCAGGAACTCTTCGAACCTTTCTGTATAGGCCTCGAAATCTTCTCCCTCTGAGTACTGCTCCACCGCTCCAATTATTGCTCCCATTCTCGTCCTCAGGGTTTCACTTGATTCCTTCAGAATCCCATCCTCGTCGCCACGTGTTGAGGAGTGAATGACACACACGAGAGACCGGGGGTTGCGATGTATTCTATAAAGAGGCCAGACAGGGAATGTCCGATCCTCGGGCCTTGGCAGTACATGTATCCTCGGATTGCTGTTCCGAAGAGCTGCTCAGTGCTTCGGTGCCGCTGAAGTGTAATGACTATACAACAGCTGGACTGCAGTAATCTGACACTGTAGAAAGGTGGCACTATCTGGCTCATTCATAGGGAATCAGAAGGTGTCATGTGCTGCAGAGAGGCTTGTATGTGTTATACCTATGCTAGTGAAAGGCTGGACAGCACTAATCTGACCTGTAGGAATGTGGCACTCTCTGGCTCAATGCTCAGGAAAAAGAAGGTGCCATGTGCTGCAATGAGGCTTGGAGGTGTTATAACTATGCTAGTGATTGGCTAGACTGCACTATTCTGACCCTGTAAAAAGGTGAAGGTGTAGGAAAGTGGCAGTCTCTGGCTCAGTGCTAGGGAATCAGAAGGTGCCATGTGCTGCAGAGAGGCTTGGAGGTGTTATATCTATGCTAGTGAAATGCTGGACTGCACTAATCTAACCCTGTAGAAAAGTGGCATTCTCAAGCTCAGTGATAGGGAATCTGAAGGTGTCATGTGCTGCAGAGGCTTAGAGGTGTTATAACTATGATAGTGAACGACTGGACTGCACTAATCTGGCTCTCTAGGAAGGTGAAGTTGTAGGAAGGTGGCACTCTTTGGCTCAAAGGGAATCAAAAGGTCGTATATGCTGCAGAGAGGCTGGGAGGTGTTACAGCTATGTTAGTGAAAGGCTGGACTGCACTAATCTGACGAAGGTGAAGGTGTAGGAAGGTGGGACTCTCTGGCTTAGTGCTAGGGAATCAGAATGTGTCATGTGCTGCAGAGAGACTTGGAGGTGTTATAATTATGTTGCTGAGAGGCTGGACTGCACTAATCTGACCCTGTACGAAAGTGAAGATGTAGGAAGGTGGCACTGCCAAGCACTGTGCTAGGAAATTAGAATGTGTCATGTGCGGCAGGGAGGCTTGGAGGTGATATAACTATGCTAGTGAAAGGCTGGACTGCACTTTTCTGAGGTTGTAGGAAGGTGAAGGTCTAGTATGTTGGCACTATCTGGCTCTGTACGTGCTAAGGAATCAGAAGGTGTCATGTGCTACAGAGAGGCTTGAAAGGTGTTTAAACTAGGCTAGTGAAAGGCTGGACTGCACTATTTTGTCCCTGTAGGAAGGTGGCACTCTCTGGTTCAGTGCTAGGGAATCAGAAGGTGTCATGTGCTGCAGAGCGGCTTGGAAGTGTTATACCTATATTAGTGAAAGGATGGACTGCACTAATCTGACCCTGTAGGAAGGTACGGGTGTAGAAAGGTCAATCTCAGTGCTAGGGAATCAGAAGGTGTCATGTGCTACAGAGTAGCTTGGAAGGTTTATAACTATGCTAGTGAAACGCTGGACTGAACTAATCTGACCCCTTAGGAAGGAGAAGGTGTAGGAAGATGGCACTCTCAAGGTCAGTGCTAGGGAATCAGAAGGTGTCATGTGCTGCAGAAAGGCTCGGAGGTGTTATAACATGCTAATGTGAGGCTTGACTGAACTAATCTGACCCTGTAAGAAGCTGAAGGTTTAGGAAAGTGGCACTCTCTGGCACAGGGTTAGGGAATCAGAAGGTGTCATGTGCTGCAGAGAGGCTGGAAGTTTTATAACTATGCTAGTGAAACGCTGGACTGCACTAATCTGACCCCTTAGGAAGGAGAAGGTGTAGGAAGATGGCACTCTCAAGGTCAGTGCTAGGGAATCAGAAGGTGTCATGTGCTGCAGAGAGGCTTGGAAGTGATATAAATATGATAGTGAAAGGCTGGACAACACTAATCTAACCTGTAAGAAGGTGGCACTCTCTGGCTCAGTGCTAAGGAATCAGAAGGTGCCATGTGCTGCAGAGGGGCTTGGAGGTGTTATAACTACTGGCTGGACAGCAGTAATTTGACAATGTAGGAAGGTGGCACTCTCTGGCTCAGTGCTAAAGAGTCTGAAGCTGCCTAGTGCTGCAGAAAGGCTTGGAGGTGTTATAACAATGCTACTCAGAAGCTGGACTGCACTAATCAGACCCAGTAGGAAGGTGAAGGTTTAAGAAGGTGGCACTCTCTGGCTCAACTCTAAGGAATCAGAAGGTTTTCATGTGCTTCAGAGAAGCTTAGAGGTGTTATAACTATGCTAGTAAAATGCTGGACTGCACAAATTTGATCCTGCAGGAAGGCACCACTCTCAAGGTCAAGGCTAGGGAATCAAGAGGTGTCATGTGCTGCAGAAAGGCTTGGAGGTGTAACAACTATGTTAGTGAAAGGCTAGACTGATCTAATCTGACCCTGAAAGATGGTGAAGGTGTTGGAAGGTGGCACTCTGCATCTGTGCTGGGAAATCAGAAGGTGTCTTGTGCTGCAGAGGAGCTTGGAGGTGTTATAGCTATGCTAGTGAAAGGCTGGACTGCACTAATTTGTCCCTGTAGGAAGGTGAAAGTGTAGGAAGTTGGCACTCTCAAGCTCAGTGCTAGGGAATCAGAAGGTGTCATTTGCAGCAAAGAGGTTTGGAGGTGTTATACCTATGCTGGTGAAAGGCTGGACTGCAGTAATCTGACTCTGTAGAAAGGTGGCATACTCTGTCTCAGTGCTAGGGAATCAGAAGGTGTCATGTACTGCCTAGAGGCTTGGATGTATTATAAGTATGCTAGTGAAAGGTTGAACTAAACTAATCTGACCCTTTTGGAAGGGGAAGGTGTAAGAAGGTGGCACTCTCAAGCTATGTGCTAGGGAATTAGAAGGTGTCATGTGCTGCAGAGAGGCTTGGAAGAGTTTTAACAATGGTACTAATAGCCTGGACTGGACTAATCTGACCCTGTTGGAAGGTGAAGGTGTAGGAAGGTGGCACTCCCTCTCTCAGTACTAGGGAATCAGAAGGTGTCATGTGCTGCAGAGAGGTTTGCAGATGTTATAATTATGCTAGTGAAAGGCTGGACTGCACTAATCTGACCCCGTAGGAAGGTGAAGGTTTATGAAGGTGTAACTCTCAAACTCAGTGATAGGGAATCAGAAGGTGCCATGTGCTGCATAAAGGATTGGAGGTGTTATAACTATGCTAGTGAAAACCTGGACTGCACTACTCTGACCCAGTAGGAAGGTGTAGCTATAGGAAGGTTTCAGTCTCTGGCTCAGTGCAGGGGAATCAGAAGATGTCATGTGCTATAGAGTAACTTGGAGGTGTTATAACTATGCTAGTGGAAGGCTGAACTGCACTAATCTGACCCTATAGGAAGGTGGCACTGTAAGGCTCAGTGCTAGGGAATCAGAGTAGTGAGGTACAGCATTTGACTAGCATAGTTATAACTCCTCCATGCCTGTATGAAGCACATGACACCTTCTGAGTCCATTTCACCGAGCTTGAGAGTTTCACCTTCATACACCTTCACCTTCCTACAGGGTCAGATTAGTGCAGTCAGCCTTTCACTAGCATAATTATAACATCTGCAAACCTCTCTGCAGCAAATGACACCTTCTGATTCCCTAGTACTGAGAGGTGCCACCTTCCTACACCTTCACCTTCCAACAGGGTCAGATTAGTCCAGTCCAGGCTATTACTACCAGTGTTAAAACTCTTCCAAGCCTCTCTGCAGCACATGACACCTTCTAATTCCCTAGCACATAGCTTGAGGTGCCACCTTCTTACACCTTCCCCTTCCAAAAGGGTCAGATTAGTTTAGTTCAACCTTTCACTAGCATACTTATAATACATCCAAGCCTCTAGGCAGTACATGACACCTTCTGATTCCCTAGCACTGAGACAGAGTATGCCACCTTTCTACAGAGTCAGATTACTGCAGTCCAGCCTTTCACCAGCATAGGTATAACACCTCCAAACCTCTTTGCTGCAAATGACACCTTCTGATTCCCTAGCACTGAGCTTGAGAGTGCCAACTTCCTACACTTTCACCTTCCTGCAGGGACAATTAGTGCAGTCAGCCTTTCACTAGCATAGCTATAACACCTCCAAGCTCCTCTGCAGCACAAGACACCTTCTGATTTCCCAGCACAGATGCAGAGTGCCACCTTCCAACACCTTCACCATCTTTCAGGGTCAGATTAGATCAGTCTAGCCTTTCACTAACATAGTTGTTACACCTCCAAGCCTTTCTGCAGCACATGACACCTCTTGATTCCCTAGCCTTGACCTTGAGAGTGGTGCCTTCCTGCAGGATCAAATTTGTGCAGTCCAGCATTTTACTAGCATAGTTATAACACCTCTAAGCTTCTCTGAAGCACATGAAAACCTTCTGATTCCTTAGAGTTGAGCCAGAGAGTGCCACCTTCTTAAACCTTCACCTTCCTACTGGGTCTGATTAGTGCAGTCCAGCTTCTGAGTAGCATTGTTATAACACCTCCAAGCCTTTCTGCAGCACTAGGCAGCTTCAGACTCTTTAGCACTGAGCCAGAGAGTGCCACCTTCCTACATTGTCAAATTACTGCTGTCCAGCCAGTAGTTATAACACCTCCAAGCCCCTCTGCAGCACATGGCACCTTCTGATTCCTTAGCACTGAGCCAGAGTGCCACCTTCTTACAGGTTAGATTAGTGTTGTCCAGCCTTTCACTATCATATTTATATCACTTCAAGCCTCTCTGCAGCACATGACACCTTCTGATTCCCTAGCACTGACCTTGAGAGTGCCATCTTCCTACACCTTCTCCTTCCTAAGGGTCAGATTAGTGCAGTCAGCGTTTCACTAGCATAGTTATAAAACTTCCAAGCTACTCTGTGGCACATGACACCTTCTGATTCCCTAACCCTGTGCCAGAGTGCCACTTTCCTAAACCTTCAGCTTCTTACAGGGTCAGATTAGTTCAGTCAAGCCTCTCATTAGCATGTTATAACACCTCCGAGCCTTTCTGCAGCACATGACACCTTCTGATTCCCTAGCACTGACCTTGAGAGTGCCATCTTTCTACCTTCTCCTTCCTAAGGGGTCAGATTAGTTCAGTCCAGCGTTTCACTAGCATAGTTATAAACCTTCCAAGCTACTCTGTAGCACATGACACCTTCTGATTCCCTAGCACTGAGATTGACCTTTCTACACCTGTACCTTCCTACAGGGTCAGATTAGTGCAGTCCATCCTTTCACTAATATAGTTATAACACTTCCAAGCCGCTCTGCAGCACATGACACCTTCTGATTCCCTAGCACTGAACCAGAGAGTGCCACCTTCCTACAGGGACAAAATAGTGCAGTCCAGCCTTTCACTAGCCTAGTTTAAACACCTTTCAAGCCTCTCTGTAGCACATGACACCTTCTGATTCCTTAGCACGTACAGAGCCAGATAGTGCCAACATACTAGACCTTCACCTTCCTACAACCTCAGAAAAGTGCAGTCCAGCCTTTCACTAGCATAGTTATATCACCTCCAAGCCTCCCTGCCGCACATGACACATTCTAATTTCCTAGCACAGTGCTTGGCAGTGCCACCTTCCTACATCTTCACTTTCGTACAGGGTCAGATTAGTGCAGTCCAGCCTCTCAGCAACATAATTATAACACCTCCAAGTCTCTCTGCAGCACATGACATTCTGATTCCCTAGCACTAAGCCAGAGTCCCACCTTCCTACACCTTCACCTTCGTCAGATTAGTGCAGTCAGCCTTTCACTAACATAGCTGTAACACCTCCAAGCCTCTCTGCAGCATATACGACCTTTTGATTCCCTTTGAGCCACAGAGTGCCACCTTCCTACAACTTCACCTTCCTAGAGAGCCAGATTAGTGCAGTCCAGTCGTTCACTATCATAGTTATAACACCTCTAAGCCTCTCTGCAGCACATGACACCTTCAGATTCCCTATCACTGAGCTTGAGAATGCCACTTTTCTACAGGGTTAGATTAGTGCAGTCCAGCATTTCACTAGCATAGATATAACACCTCCAAGCCTCTCTGCAGCACATGGCACCTTCTGATTCCCTAGCACTGAGCCAGAGACTGCCACTTTCCTACACCTTCACCTTTATACAGGGTCAGAATAGTGCAGTCTATCCAATCACTAGCATAGTTATAACACCTCAAGCCTCATTGCAGCACATGGCACCTTCCTATTCCGGAGCAATGAGCCAGTTAGGGCCACATTCCTACAGGTCAGATTAGTGCTGTCCAGCCTTTCACTAGCATAGGTATAACACCTACAAGCCTCTCTGCAGCACATGACACCTTCTGATTCCCTATGAATGAGCCAGATAGTGCCACCTTTCTACAGTGTCAGATTACTGCAGTCCAGCTGTTGTATAGTCATTACACCTCAGCGGCACCGAAGCACTGAGCAGCTCTTCGGAACAGCAATCCGAGGATACATGTACTGCCAACGCTCGAGGAACTTACATTCCCTCTCTGTCCTCTTTAAAGAATACAACGCAACCCCGCTCCTTCGTGTGTCATTCACTCCTCAACACGTGGCGACGAGGATGGGATTCTGAAGGAATCAAGTGAAACCCCGAGGACGAGAATGGCAGCAATAATTGGAGCAGTGGAGCAGTACTCAGAGGAGAAGATTTCGAGGCCTATACAGAAAGGTTCGAAGAGTTCCTGGAGGTCAGAAATATCACCGAGGAGAATCGGAAACGGGCGTTGTTCCTGACTGTCTGCGGCCCGACGGTGTATCAATTACTGAGGAACCTGTGCGCCCTGGGAAACCCTCTGAGAGGACACTGAAGGAATTGTTTCGTCTCGCTACCCAGCAATATGCGCCCAAAGTTTCAGTGGTTGTGGAAATGTTCAAATTCAACTCAAAGGGAATCCCTGACAATCAGCAGTTACGTGGCAGAACTGAAGGAAAGCTTCCAACTGCAGCTTTGGGGCAAACTTAACAGAGCAGCTTCGAGAAGATTCGTCGGTGGAGTGTCGAGCGAACGGATCCGGCGGAGGCTGTTACGAGAGGGCGATGACTTAACAGGACAAAGCGTGCAAACTGGCATTATCGATGGAAGCAGCAACCACGGGCGAAGGTGCTGGGAGGAGCACAAAGAAGCCCAGGTGAACAGAGTGGAGCCGCCGCGAACGAAGCCGGGGACCAGAAAGAACCAACGAGCAGGTGGGACAAGGCCAGGCTGCAAAACAAGTACTTGCCTCGTGAGGGGCACGTAGTAGTGTAACTTGTAATCGGTGTGGCAGTAGTTACCACAAGGCAACAGGTGCCCATTTAAGGATAGGGAATGCTTCAGGTGCAGTCGTAAAGGCCACACCAGGCGAATGTAATGTGTCGACGGCGAGGCAGAGTAAATAGCGTGGATGATGAGGAGCAAGAGATTAGTGATGAGGAAGAGAGGGTGGAGGTGTTTGGTATTTTACAGCTGCCTGGACAACAGCGGAGAACCCGGAAAACCCCACCACTGACTGTAGACGTGAGCGTGCAGGGCACAGAGATACGCACGGAGGTGGACACGGGAGCGAGCAGCACAGTCATCAGCGAGGAGGAGTGGAACAGGCTACGCAGCAAACCAAGACTTGAAGCCTCCAACAGGCGGTTAGTCACATACACAGGTGAGGCACTTCAGGTACGAGGAGTAGCCATGGTGGAGGTCAAGTTTAAAAATCAAATAGAAACTCTGCCGTTAAAGGTAGTGAAAGGAACAGGGCCCTCGCTCCTGGGTCGTGACTGGCTACTGGTGATTCAGATGGACTGGAAGGAGATGGTAGGCAAACTTGGAGTTGCGGAGAAGAATGGGGATAAAATTAACCAATCCTACACAAGCACAGTGAGGTCTTTTCACAGTCCTTAGGGCACATGCCGATCAAAGCACACCTGCGTCTCAAGGAAGAAGCACGACCGGTGCGGAAGAAAGCGCGACCAGGGCCACACGCCCTTTACCCACTCGTGGACCAGGAGCTGGAGAGGTGGATTAAGGAAGGTGTTGCCGAGCCCGTGGAGACTGACAACAACAGTGGCTAGGCGACACCGTTGGTGGTAGTGCCCAAAGCAGATGGCAAAGTAAGGCTGGCGGCTGACTACAGAGTGACGGTAAATCCCCAGGTGGATATAGTTAAGCACCCCTTACCCTCCCCGGAAGAGTTGTTTACAAGGATAAAAGGGAAGAGGTTTGCAAAGCTAGATTTGAGAGATGCTTATCTACAGATGGAGTTAAGTGAGGAATCAAAAGACCTAACAACTGTAGCTACGCATAGAGGATTGTTGAGGATGAACAGATTGCCCTTTGGTTTAGCTTTCTGTGGGGACATTTTCCAGGCGGCGATGGACAGAATATTAGAAGGAATCCCCTCCTGTGTGGCATACTTAGACGACTTGCTGGTGATGGGCACGAACACAGAAGACCTTATTAAAACTTTGGACAAAGTGCTGGGAGACTAAAGATAATGAGATTCGGTTCAAAAGGTCAAAGTGTGAATTCAATTTGCAGGAGGTGCACGGGCTGAAACCCATACCAGAAGACCGAAGCAATAAGAAGGATGCCGAACCCGAGTGATGTACCGACACTCCGGAGCGTATTGGGAGCGGTGGGTACTAGTCCCGGCTGTTGCCACACCTCGCCACTACGTTGTCGCCATTGTATGAGCTACTCAAGAAGGGAGTTAAGTGGCGATGGACCAAGGAATGTGAAGAGGCGATGGCAAGGGTAAGACAGACGTTGGCCAGCAACCCAGTATTGGTGAGATACGATCCACAATTACCGGTCAAACTGATAACAGACGCGAGCGAAGTAGGAGTCGGAGCGACGCTAATGCAAGTCTTTCCAGGAGCCACAGAAAGGCCGGAGGCGTATGCGTCAGGAATACTGACACAAACAGAGCAGAAATATCCCATCGTAGAAAAGGAAGCGGTGGCAGTTTCTTACGGTATTAGGAAATTTCATCAGTATTGCTATGGAGGAAGTTTACCCTTGTCACTGATAACAAAGCACTTTCCAGAATATTGAACCCCAGCAGAGAGATGCCGCCGTTGGCGGCAGCGCAGATGGCGATACGCCCTTCAACTAGCGGCCTACAGCTACGATGTGGGTAAGACCCTCTGCAGACACGAGGGTCGCCGACACCTTGTCGAACTACCGCTCCCGGGCATCGTCGACAAAGAGCAGAAAGAATAGAGAGGGAAACCATGACAAGTAACGTGTTATATATGGACGAGGGGCCTTCAGTGACAGCAAGAGAAGTGTCAGCGGCAACGCGGCGTGACAGAGTCCTGGGAAAGGTGCTGGCGGCAGTAAGGTCAGACGGATTGCCGGAGGAGGCAACAGCAGAAGTAAGCAGTTACAAGTCTCGGATGGAGGAACTCTCGACAGAGGATTGCTTAATGTGGGGAGGCAGAGTGGTGATACCGGCGTCCCTGCAAGACAAGGTGAAAGAGTAACTGCATGTGGGGCACTCAGGATGCGTGAGGATGAAGCAGCTGGCTCGACGATGTGTGTGGCGGCCGGGTCTCGACAAGGAGCTGGAGGTGGCGAGCGTGTCCAGGATGTGCGGAGAAGCAGGCAGCACCACCACAGTCAGCGGTCCACCATGGGAGAGAACACGAGGCAGAGGCTACATGCAGATTTTGCGGGGCCAATTATGGGAACAACGCTTCTCATAGTAGTGGATAGCTACTCAAAGTGGATAGAGGCAGTACCAATGAAATCCACGACGACGGCTCGAACTCTTCATGAACTGAGTGTACTGTTTAGCAGGTTTGGTCTACCCTACAGCTATGCAGGCAATGGCCCGCAGTTTACGTCGGAAGAGATGGCATCTTTCGTCAAGCAGAATGGAATCCGGCACATCAGAGTGGCGCCATACCACCCGGCGAGTAACGGACTGGCGGAAGAGCGGCGAGCACTGTGAAGGAAGGAATAAAGGCAATGATGGGGGCTGCAAGTCAGGGAAAGGAGCCTGCTTAAATTTCTGTTAAACTATCGTTCTACTCCACACAGCACAACAGGGAAAACACCGGCGGAAATGCTGATGGGCAGGAATATACGCTCAAAACTAGACCTACTTCTGCCCGACGAAGAGACCGCGATGGAGAGCAGGCAAGACCAACAGATGACGGGGAAAAGGGTAAGAACATTCTGAAAAAATGACATAATTTGGGCAAGAAGCTATGTGGGACCGAAATGGAGGAGAGGGAGAATAATAGCCAAGACGGGACCACTGTCCTACGAAGCAGATGTTGGAGGAAATACCTTGAGGTCCCGCCACGCGGATCAAATAATTTTGGTAAGCAGTGGCAGGCCTGCCCAGGACAAAATTAACGGAGAATCCCCATTGTCAGCAGGTGACGACCAAGTGCCCCAGAGAGGTAACAAGCAGGCCACGGACATAGACACCCCAGCCGCCCAAGGGGAGACGGCTGAGCGGCGAGAAGACGATGGGGACACGGAGGCACGCAGCGGGGCAGCGGCGGATATACAGCATCCCCAGCTAGTAGACAGAAGGCCATCCAGATAACCATGACCGGGAACAGAGGGAAGGGCGTCAACCAAACCGGGAGAGGCGGCAGCAGAACCGCCGACAGGGGCAGGACAAACGCGACGGCCGGTGGGATCAACAGGACAGACACCCGGGGAAAAATAATTTCTGCCGAGACGAGGCGACGATCGGCACGACAAAGGAAGCCGCCTGGCAGATATCAAGCAACTATGTAAATGGTGACGGCAGTAAAGGGGAGCTTTGGTGACTGGAGATGGTGGTGGATATTTGGGGGATAACATAAAACTTTAGTAGGAGGGTGAGGTGTTGTAGAGCCATTACCCTTTAGCGGCCCCGAAGCACTGAGCAGCGCTTCGGAACAATCCGAGTATACATGTACTGCCAAGGCTCGAGGATCGGACATTCCCTGCCTGGCCTCTTTATAGAATGCATCGCAATCCCCGCTCCCTCGTGTGTGCCATTCACTCCTCAACACCAGCATCTCACTAACATAGTTATAACACCTCCAAGCCTCTCTGCTGCATATGACACCTGATTCCCTAACACTGAGCTTGAGAGTGCCACCTTCCTATCCCTTTAACTTTCTACAGGGTCAGAATAGTGCAGTCCTGCCTTTCACTAGCATAGTTATAACACCTCTTAGCCTCTCTGCAGTACATGACACCTTATGATTCCCTAGCACTGAGCCAGAGATTACCACTTTCTTACAGGTTAGATTATTGCAGTCCAGCCTTCCACTATCATATTTATAACACCTCTAAGCCTCTCTGCAGCACATGACACCTTCTGACTTCCTAACACTGAGCCGTAGAGTGCCACCTTCCTAAACCTTCACCTTCCTACAGGGTCAGACTGGTGCAGTCCAGCCTCTCACTGGCATTGTTATAACACCGCCAAGCCTTTCTGCAGCACATGACACCTTCTGATTCCCTAGCACTGAGCTTGAGAGTGCCATCTTCTTACACCTACTCCTTCCTAAGGTGTCATATTATTGCAATCCAGCTATTCACTAGCATAGTTCCAACACCTCAAGCTTCTCTGAAGCACATGACACCTTCTAATTCCCTTGCACTGACCCTGAGAGAGCCACCTTCCTACACCTTCACCTTCCTACAGGGTCAGATTAGTGTAGTCCAGCCTTTCACTAGCAAAGTTGTAACACCTCCAAGACTCTCTGCAGCACATGATACCTTCACCTTCCTATAGGAACAGATTAGTGCAGTCCAACCTTTCACTAGCATAGTTAAAACACCTTTAAGCCCTCGCAATGAGCCAGAAAGTGCCACCTTCCTACAGCGTCAGATTAGTGCAGTCAGATTCTCACTAGCATAGTTATCAAACCTCCAAGCCTCTCTGCAGCACATACGACCTTTTGATTCCCTAGCACTGAGCCAAAGTGCCACCTCCTACAACTTCACCTTCCTAGTGGGCCAGATTAGTGCAGTCAGTCGTTCACTATCATAGTTATAACACCTCTAAGCCTCTCTGCAGCACACGACACATTTTGATTCCCTAGCACTGAGCCAGAGGTGCCACCTTCCTACACCTACGTCTTCCTACAGGGTCAGATTAGTGCAGTCCAGCCTTTCACTAGCATTGTTATAACAACTCAAGCCTCGCTGCAGCACATGACATCTGATTCCCTAGCACTGAGCCAGATAGTGCGACCTTTCTACAGTGTCAGATTACTGCAATCCAGTCTTTCACCAGAATAGCTATAACAACTCCAAGCCTCTCTGCAGCACATGACTCCTTCTGATTCCATTGAACTCAGCCAGAGAGTGCCACCTTCCTACATCTCCACCTTCCTACATGGTTAGATTAGTGTAGTCCATCCTTTCACTAGCATTTATATAATACCTCCAATCCTCTCTGCTGCATATGATACCTGATTCTCTAATACTGAGCTTGAGAGTGCCACCCTCCTACATGTCAGATTAGTGCAGTCCAGCCTTTCACTAGCATAGTTATAACACCTCCAAGCCTCTATTCAGCACATGGAACCTTCTGATTGACTAGTGTGGGTAGGCGGTGGCCGAAATGGTAGCGTACTGGGCTCACATTCACCGTGTGATGGACGACGCGGGTTCGAATCCCCACGCTACCACTCGGATTTTTCAGTCACCGCCGAGTGGCTTAAAACTACCCACATGCTGTCCTGAAGACCACCCATCAACCCGGACTCTAGAGGAAGCCGTCCAAGCGAATCAAGAACGAGTTCCGGGGGGCAGCATGAGCCAATGCAAGATGGCAACACTATAAACACTCGCCTGCGCCAGAACGGGCTGGACCGACCATCAGGCCCCACCTGGAAGAAGCCTTGGGCCGACCATCAGGCCCCACCAGGAAGATGCCTACCGGCGCAACAGGCAGCGACGTAAAAAAACAAAAAAAACTGAGCTTGATGGTGCCACTCTCCTACAGGGTCAGACTAGTGCAATCCAGCATTTCACTATCATTGTTATAACACCTCCAAGGCTCTCTGCAGCACAAGACAGCTTTTGAGTCTCTAGCACTGAGCCAGTGAGTGCCACCTTCATTCAATGTCAAATTAATGCTGTCCAGCCTTTCACTAGCATAGTTATAACAACTCCAAGCCTCTCTGCAGCACATGGCACCTTCTGACTCCCTAGCACAGACCCAGAGAGTGCCACATTCCTACACCTTCATCTTCCTACATTGCCAAATTAATGCAGTCCAGCATTTTACTAGCACTGGGGAGGCTGTAACTGAAAGTATAGCATTACACCCAAGCGTTCAGGAGCTCCAGGATGGACGTGGGCTTGAATCCTATCCGCCGCACATCGGAGGAGTTTCAGTCTCCGCCGAGTGGCTTAAGACTACACCGACTGGCCTGACGACCACCTATCAACCAGGGCTCTAGATAACCTCGCCGAAGGGAGGCTTAAATATGAGTTCCGGGGGACAGCATCAGTCAACACAAGATAGTGCAACTACAAACACTCGCCTGCGCCAGAATGAGCTGGGCAGACCATCAGGCCCCACCGGGAAGAAGCTTACCGGAGCAATAAAAATAATTATAACACCTCCAAGCCTCTCTGCAGCACATGACACCTGATTCCCTAGCACTGAGCCAGAAAGTGCCACCTTCCTACACCTTTACTTTCCTACAGGGTCAGATAACTGCAGTCCAGCCTTTCATTAGCATAGTTATGACACCTCCAAGCCTCTATGTAGCACATGACACCTTCTGATTTCCTAGCACAGAGCTTCACAGTGCCACCTTCCGACACCTTCACCTTCCTTCAGGATCAGATTGGTGCAGTGCAGCCTTCACCAGCATAATTATAACACTTCCAAGGCCCTCTGCAGCACTTGACACTTTCGGATGCCCGACCACTGAGCTTGAAAGTACCACCTTCCTACACCTTCACCTTCCTACAGGGTCAGATTAGTGCAGTCCATCCTTTCAGTAGTATAGTTATAACGCCTCCAAGCCTTTCAGCAGTACATGACACCTTTTGATTCCCTAGCACTGAGCAAAAGAGTGCCACCTTCGTATAGGGTCAGATTAGTGCAGTCTAGATTTTCATTACCATAGTTATAACACCTCCAAGCCTTTCTGCAGTACATGACAACTTTTGATTCCCTAGCACTAGCGCAGAGAGTGCAACCTTCGTACAGGGACAGATAAGTGCAGTCCAGCCTTTCACTAGCATAGTTATAACACCTTCAAGCCTCTCTGCACCACATGCCACCTTCTGATTCCATAAAACTGAGCCAGAGAGTGCCACCTTCCAACACTTTCACCTTCCTACATGGTGAGATTAGTGCAGTCTCGCCTTTCACTAGAATAGTTATAACACTCCAAGCCTTTCTGCAGCACATGACACCTGATTCCATAGTACTGTGCTTGAGTGCCACCTTCCTAAACCTTCACATTCCTTCAGTGACAGATTAGTGTAGTCAAGTCTTTCACTAACATAGTTATAAGACCTCTAAGCCTCTCTGCAGCACATGACATCTTCTGTTTCCTTATCACTGAGCCAGAGAGGGCCACCTTCCTGCACCTTCACCTTCCTCCAGGGTCAGATTAGTGCAGTCCAGCCTTTCCTAGCATAGTTATAACACCTCGAATCCTCTCTACACCATATTGCCTCCCAGAGTCATCTTTGATCCTAGAATCCTAGAGTCCGGGTTGATAGGGTCTCTGGAATGTGGTAGTTTTAAGCACTCGGCGGCGGCGAAAAAAAAAAAATCCCAGGGCACTGGGCACCGGAGGATTCAACTCCTCTCCTCATGAGGCTGGCCGTTGACGACGCCACCGCCTCCTTTTGATTCACTAGCCCTGAGCCAGAGAGTGCCACCTTCTTACAGGTTAGATTAGTGTTGTCCAGCCTTTCACTATCATATTTATATCACTTCCAAGCCTCTCTGCAGCACATGACACCTTCTGATTCCCTAACCCTGTGCCAGAGAGTGCCACTTTCCTAAACCTTCAGCTTCTTACAGGGTCAGATTAGTTCAGTCAAGCCTCTCATTACCATGTTATAACACCTACGAGCCTTTCTGCAGCACATGACACCTTCTGATTCCCTAGCACTGACCTTGAGAGTGCCATCTTCCTACACCTTCTCCTTCCTACAGGGTCAGATTAGTGCGGTCCTGCCTTTCACTAGCATCGTTATAACACCTCCAAGCCCCTCTGCAGCACATGGCACCTTCTGATTCCTTAGCACTGAGCCAGAGAGTGCCACCTTCTTACAGGTTAGATTAGTGCAGTCCAGCCTTTCACTATCATATTTATATCACTTCCAAGCCTCTCTGCAGCACATGACACCTTCTGATTCCCTAGCACTGAGATTGACCTTTCTACACCTGCACCTTCCTACAGGGTCAGATTAGTGCAGTCCATCCTTTCACTAATATAGTTATATCTCTTCCAAGCCTCTCTGCAGCACATGACACCTTCTGATTCCCTAGCACTGAACCAGAGAGTGCCACCTTCCTACAGGGACGCAGTCCAGCCTTAAACACCTTTCAAGCCTCTCTGTAGCACATGACACCTTCTGATTCCTTAGCACGTACTCAGATAGTACCTTCACCTTCCTACAACCTCAGAAAAGTGCAGTCCAGCCTTTCACTAGCATAGCTGTAACACCTCCAAGCCTCTCTGCAGCATATACGACCTTTTGATTCCCTTTGAGCCAAGGAGTGCCACCTTCCTAGAACTTCACCTTCCTAGAGAGCCAGATTAGTGCAGTCCAGTCGTTCACTATCATAGTTATAACACCTCTAAGCCTCTCTGCAGCACATGACACCTTCAGATTCCCTATCACTGAGCTTGAGAGTGCCACTTTTCTACAGGGTTAGATTAGTGCAGTCAAGCATGTCAATACCATATATCAAACACCTCCAACCCTCTCAGCAGAACATGTCACCTAATGACTCCCTATCACTGAGCCAGAGACTGCCACTTTCCTACACCTTCACCTTTTTACAGGGTCAGAATAGTGCAGTCTAGCCAATCACTATCATAGTTATAACACCTCTAAGCCTCTTTGCAGCACATGACACCTTCATTTTCCTTATCAATGAGCAAGAGAGTGCCACATTCCTACAGGTCAGATTAGTGCTGTCCAGCCTTTCACTAGCATAGGTATAACACATACAAGCCTCTCTGCAGCACATGACACCTTCTGATTCCCTATGAATGAGCCAGATAGTGCCACCTTTCTACAGTGTCAGATTACTGCAGTCCAGCTGTTGTATAGTCATTACACCTCAGCGGCACCGAAGCACTGAGCAGCTCTTCGGAACAGCAATCCGAGGATACATGTACTGCCAAGGCCCGAGGATCGGACATTCCCTGTCTGGCCTCTTTATAGAATACATCGCAACCCCCGCTCCTTCGTGTGTGTCATTCACTCCTCAACACGTGGCGACGAGGATGGGATTCTGAAGGAATCAAGTGAAACCCCGAGGACGAGAATGGGAGCAATAATTGAAGCAGTGGAGCAGTACTCAGGGGGAGAAGATTTCGAGGCCTATACAGAAAGGTTCGAAGAGTTCCTGGAGGTCAGTAATATCACCGAGGAGAATCGGAAACGGGCGTTGTTCCTGACTGTCTGCGGCCCGACGGTGTATCAATTACTGAGGAACCTGTGCGCCCTGGGGAAACCCTCTGAGAGGACACTGAAGGAATTGATTCGTCTCGCTACCCAGCACTATGCGCCCAAAGTTTCAGTGGTGGTGGAAATGTTCAAATTCAACTCAAAAAAACCCCTGACAATCAGCAGTTACGGTAGAGAACTGAAGCTTGAGAACTGTAGCTGCAGCTTTGGGGCAAACTTAACAGATTCGAAGAGATTGTCGGTGAGTGGTGAGCAAGTGAGATCCGGCGGGCGGGTACCGGAGAGGGCGCGACTTAACTGGCAGACAAAGCGTGCAAACTGACATGGCATTCGGCATTAGAGCACGGAGGCAGAAGCAGAAGGGCGGGGAGGGGAAAACAAAGAGGTGAAGCCTTGGTGGCCGCGCCGCAGGGCAAGCCCAGAAAAGAGCCAGGACCCAGAGCAAGGTGAAACAAGGGCAGGCTTGCCAACACAAGCTTACCAAGTAGAGGTACTTGTAAGGAGTGTAACATGTCTGTGTGGCAGTGGTTACCACAACAGGTTAATATGTGGGGATTAAGTGCAAGGATGTAGGGAGGGCGAGATAGGCAAGGCCTCACCGTAAGAGGGGCAGGTGGCGGGGGCGAGGCAGAAGGTGTGGCGCATGAGGAACTGGAAGTGTGAGGTGATGAGGATGAGGTGTGGGTGTGTTTGGTGTTTACAGCTGCCCTGACAGCCTCTCCAAGCACCTCCAAGCCTCTCTGCACTGAGTCCCTAACACCAGCTAACACTACCTTCCTACACCTTTACTTTCCTACAGGGTCAGATAAGTGCAGTCCAGCCTTTCATTAGCATATTTATGACACCTCCAAGCCTCTATGTAGTACATGACGCCTTCACTTTTGATTCACTAGCCCTGAGCCAGAGAGTGCCACCTTCCTACACAATCACCTTCGTACCTAGTCAGATTAGTGCAGTCCAGCTTACACTAGCATAGTTATAACACATCCAAGCCTCTCTCCAGCAAATGACACCTTGTGACTCCCCAGCACTGAGGCAGTGCCAGCTTCCTACAGGATGAGATTAGTGAAGTCAAGCCTTTCACTAGCATAGTTACAAAACCTCCAAGCCTCTCTGCAGCTCATACGACCTTTTGATTCCCTAGCACTGAGCCAAAGAGTGCCACCTTCCTACAACTTCACCTTCCTAGAGGGCGAGATTAGTGCAGTCCAGTCGTTCACTATCATAATTATAACACCTCCAAGCCTGTCTGCAGCACATGACACCTTTTGATTCCCTAGCACTGAGCCAGAGAGTGCCACTTTCCTACACTTTCACCTTTTTACAGGGTCAGATTAGTGCAGTCTAGCCTTTCACTAGCATAGTTATAACACCTCGAAGCCTCATTGCAGCACATGGCACCTTTTGATTCCCTAGCACTGAGCCAGAGTGCCACCTTCCTTCACATTCACCTTCCTACAGGGTCAGATTTGTGCAGTCCAGCCTTTCACTAGCATAGTTATAACACCTCCAAGCCTCTCTACAGCTCATGACACCTGATTCCCTAGCACTGAGCTTTAGAGTGACACTTTCCTTTAGGGTCAGATTAGTGCGGGTGATCTTGGACATATTCCTCTTACTCATCCCCCCTCCTACTCCTTTATGCCTGTTATAAGGATTTTTAGGAATGATGTTTTCTATGCCCTCTCTGACCTCAACTCTCAGAAGGCTTATGGACCTGATGGAGTGTCTCCTATTGTCCCTAAAAACAGTACCTGGTCAAACTCTTTCGCCTCTGCCTATCAACATCTACCTTTCCTTCCAGCTGGAAGTACGCCTTCGCACAGCCTGTGCCTAGGAAGGGTGACCGTTCCAATCCCTCAAACTACCGCCCTATAGCTTTACTTTCCTGTCTATCTAAAGCTTTTGAATCAATCCTTAACCGGAAGATTCAAAAGCACCTTTCCACTTTTAACCTTCTATCTGACCGCCGGTATGGGTTCCACATGGGGCGTTCTACTGGCGATCTTCTTGCTCTCTTAACTGATTCTTGGTCATCTTTTCTTAGCCGTTTCGGTGAAACTTTCTATGTTGCGCTATATCGAAAACACTCGATAGAGTCTTGCACAAGTCTTTGCTTTCTAAACTGACCTCTTTCGGATTCTATCCTTCTCTCTGTTCCTTTATCTCTAGTCTACTTTCCGGCCGTTCTATCTCTGCGGTGGTAGACGGTCACTGTTCTCAGGAACTTATTAACATTGGTGTTCCACAGGGCTCTGTCCTATCACCCACTCTCCTCCTGTTATTCTTCAATGATCTTCTTTCCATAACAAACTGTCCTATCCACTCATACGCTGATGACTCCACTCTGCATTATTCAATTTCTTTCAATAGAGAACTCTCTTAACAGGAATTACATGACTCCAAGCTGGAGGCTGCAGAACGCTTAACCTCAGACCTTACTAACATTTCCGAGTGGGGTAAAAGGAACCTTGTGCACTTTTTTTTTTTTTTTTTTTACGTCGCGGCCTATTGCGCCGGTAGGCTTCTTCCTGCCGGATCCTGATGGTCGGTCCAAGGCTTCTTCCCAGTGGGTCCTGATGGTCGGCCCAGCCCGTTCTGGCACAGGCGAGTGTTTATAGTGGCGCCATCTTGCATTGGCTCATGCTGCCCTCCCGGAGCTCATCTTTAATCCTAGAATCTGGAGTCCGGGTTGATAGGTGGTCTTCTGGACAGCATGTGGGTAGTTTTAAGCCAGTCGGCGGCCGCTGAAAAATCCTAGCTTGGTGGCATCAGTCGGGGATTGAACTCGTGTCTTCCTAAACGCGGGACCGTCTCGCTATCCGTTCAGCCACCGCCTCTATAATGCATCAAAAACACAATTTATCCACTTATCAACTCGACGCAATCTTCCACACACCCTTACCCCCGATTATTCGACAACACTCAGCTATCACCATCTTCAACACTAAACATCCTCGGTCTATCCTCAACTCAAAATCTTAACTGAAAACTTTACATCTCGTCTCTCACTAAATCAACTTCTTCAAAGTTGGGCGTTCTGTATCGTCTCCGCCAGTTATTCTCCCCCGCACACATGCTATCCATATACAGTGGCATTGTCCGACCTCGTATGGAGTATGCATCTCATGTGTGTTGGGGCTCTACTCACACAGCTCTCTTGGACAGAGTGGAGTCTAAGGCTCTTCGTCTCATCAGCTCTCCTCCTCATACTGATAGTCTTCGACCTCTTAATTTCCGCCGCAATGTTGCCGTCCTGTCTATCTTCTATCGATATTTTCAGGCTGACTGCTCTTCTGAACTTGCTAACTGCTTGCCTCCCCCCATCCCGCGGCCCCGGTGCACCCGACTTTCTACTCATGGTCATCCCTATACTGACCAAACCCCTTATGCAAGAGTTAACCAGCATAATCACTCTTTCATCTCTCACGCGGGTAAACTCTGGAACAATCCTACTTCTTATGTATGTCCTCCTGCCTACGACTTGAAAACCTCTCCTCCCGAAATTGACCTCTCTTTCGGCCACCTCTTTGGATTCTTTTTGTGAGCAGCGAGTAGCGGGCTTTTATTTATTATTGCTTACTTTACCCTTGAGCTGTCTCATTTGTTGTAAAAAAAATAGTTATAACACCTCCAAGCCGCTCTGCAGCACATGACACCTTCTGATTCCTTACCACAGACCTTCAGAGTGCCATATTCCTACACCTTTACCTTCTTACAGGGTCAGATTAGTGCAGTCCAGCCTTTCACTAGCTTAGTTATAACACCTACAAGACTCTGCAGCACATGTCTCCTTGACACCCTAGCACTAAGGCAGAGAGTACCACCTTCCTACGCCTTCACCTTTCTACAGGGTCAGATTAGTGCAGTCCAGCCTTTCAGTAGCATTGTTATAACACCTCCACGCCATTCTGCAGCACATGACACCTGATTCCCTAGCACTGAGCTTGAGAGTGCCACCTTCCTACTGGCTCAGATTAGTGCAGTACAGCCTTTCACTAGCATAGTTATAACAACCCCATGCCTCTCTGCATCATATGACACCTGACTCCCTAGCAAAGAGTTCGAGATTGCCACCTTCCTGCAGAGTCACTTTCCTACAGGGTCAGATTAGTGCAGTCCAGCCTTTCACTAGCATAGTTATAACACCTCGAAGCCTCTATGCGGCACATGACAACTGATTCCCTAGCTCCAAGCCAGAGCCACCTTCCTAAACCTATACCCTCCTACTGTGTCAAATTAGTGCAGCCCAGCCTTTCACTAGCATAGTAATAACACCGCCAAGCCTCTCTGCAGCACATGCCACCTTCTGATTCCTTAGCACAGCGCTTGAGAGTGTCACCTTCCTATTGGGTCAGATTAGTGCTGTACATCTTTTCACTAGCATAGTTATAACACATCCATGCCTCTCTGCAGCACATGACACCTTCTGATTCCCTAGCACAGAGCTTCACCCTCCTACACTTTCACCTTCCCACACTGTCATATTAGTGCAGTTCAGCCTTTCTTAAGCATAGTTATAACACCTACAAACCTGTATGCAGCACATTACAGCTTCTGATTCCTACGCACTGAGCCAGAAAGTGTCCCCTTCCTACAAGGTCAGATTAGTGGGATAGAGCCTTTCACTAGAATAGTTCAAACACCTCCAAGCCTCTCTGCACCACATACGACCTTCTGATTCCCTAGCACTGAGCCAGAGAATGCCATCTTCCTACACCTTCACCTTCCTTCAGGGACAAATTAGATCAGATCAATCCAGCCTTTCATATGCATAGTTATAACACCTCCAAGCCTCTCTGCAGCACATGCCACCTTCTGATTTCCTAGCACAGAGCTTGAGAGTGCCACCTTCCTATTGGGTCAGATTAGTGCTGTACATCCTTTCACATGCATAGTTATAACACATCCAAGCCTCTCTGCAGCACATACCACCTTTTGATTCCCTAGCACAGAGCTTGAGAGTGCCACCTTCCTATTAAGTCAGATTAGTGCTGTACATCCTTTCACTAGCATAGTTATAACACCTCCAAGCTTCTCTGCAGCACATGCCACCTTCTGATTCCCAAGCAAAGAGCTTGAGAGTGCCACCTTCCTATTGGTTCAGATTAGTGCTGTACATCCTTTCACATTCATAGTTATAACACATCCAAGCCTCTCTGCAGGACATGACACTTTCTGATTCCCTAGCACAGAGCCAGAGAGTGCCACTTTCCAAAAGGGTCAGATTAGTGTAGTCGACCCTTTCATTAGCATAGTTATAACACCTCCAAGCCTCTCAGCAGCACATGACACCTTCTAATTCCCTAGCACTGAGCTTGAGAGTGCCACCTTCCTCAACCTTCTCCTTCCTACAGAGTTAGATTTGTGCAGTCCAGCCTTTCACTAGCATAGGTATAACACCTCCAATACTCTCTGCAGCACATGACACCTTCTGATTCCTTAGCACTGAGCCAGAGTGCCACCTACCTACAGTGCCATGAGTGTAGTCCAGCTTTTCATTAGCATAGTTATAACAACTCAAATGCTCTCTGCAGGTCATGACACCGGATTTCCTTGCAATGAGCCAGAGAGTGCCACCTTCCTACTGCTGCACCGTCCTACAGGGCCAGGTTAGTGCAGTCCAGTCTTTCACTAGCATATTTATAACACCCCCAAGCCTCTCTACAGCACATGACTCCTTCTGATTTCCTACCATAAAGCTTGAGAGTGCCACCTTACTACACCTTCACCTTCTTACAGGGTCAGATTAGTGCAGTTTTGCCTTTCACTAGTTTAGTTATAACACCACCAAGCCTCTCTGCAGCAAATGGCACCTTTTGATTCCCAAGCACAGAGCTTGAGTGCCACCTTCCTACATCTTCACCTTTCCACATGGACAGATTAGTGCAGTTCAGCCTTTCACTAGTATAGTTAAACCATCTCCACGCCTCTCTGCAGCACATGACACCTTCTGATTCCCTAGCACTGAGCTTGTCAGTGCCACCTTCCTACACCTTCACCTTCCTCTAGGGTCAGACTAGTGCAATCCAGCCTTTCACTAGCATGGATATAACACCTCCAAGCCTCTCTGCAGCACAAGACACCTTCTAACTCACTAAAACTGAGACAGAGGGTGCCACCTACCTAGAGAGCCAGATGAGGCTCTCTGCAGCGCATGACACCTCATAATTCCCAAGCACAAAGCTTGAGAGTGCCACCATCCTACAACTCACCTTCCTACTGGGTCAGACTAGTCAGTCTAGCATTTCACTAACATAGTTATAACACCTCGAAGCTTCTCTGCAGTACATGACACCTTCTGATTCCCTATCACTGAGCCAGAGAGTGACACCTTCCTACAGGGTCAGAATAATGCAGTCGAGCCTTCACTAGCATATTTGTAACACCTCCAAGCCTCCCTGCAGCACATGACACCTTCTGATTCCCTAGCACTGAGACAGATAATGTCACCTTCCTACAGGGTCAGAATAATGCAGTGCAGCCTTCCACTAGCATAGTTATAACACCTCTAAGCTACTCTGCAGCACATGACACCTTCTGATTCCCAAGCACTGAGACAGAAAATGCCACCTTCCTACACCTTAACCTACCTACAGGGTCAGATTAGTGCAGTCCAGCCTTCCACTAGCATAGTTATAACACCTCTAAGCTACTCTGCAGCACATGACACCTGCTGATTCCCTGGCACTGAGACAGAAAATGCCACCTTCCTACACCTTAACCTACCTACAGGGTCAGATTAGTGTAGTCCAGCCTTTCGCTGACATAATTATAACACCACCATGCCACTCTGCAGCACATGACACCTCCTGATTCCCTAGCACTGATCCTGAGAGTGCCACCTTCCTAAAGCTTCTCCTTCCTACAGGGTCAGATTAGTGCAGTCAAGCCTTTCAATAGCATAGTTATAACACCTCAAAGCCTCTCTGCAGCACATGACACTATATATTCCCTAGCACTGAGCAACAGAGTGCCACCTTCCTACACCTTCATTTTCCTACAGGGTCATATTAGTGCAGTCCAGCCTTACACTAGCATAGTTATGACACCTCCAAGCCTCCCTGCAGCACATGACATATGATTCCCTAGCACAGAGCCAGAGAATGCCACTTTCCTACACCTTCACATTCCTACAGGGTCAGATTAGTGTAGTCCAGCATTTCACTAGCATAGTTATAATACATCAAAGCCTCTCTGCAGTACATGACACCTGATTCCCTAGCACAGAGCCAGAGAGTGCCACCTTCCTAAGCCTTCACCTTCCTACAGGGTCAGATTAGTGCAGTCCAGCTTTTACCTAGCATAGTTATAACACCTCCAAGCCTCTCTGCAGCACATGACACCTTCTGACTCCTTAGCACTGAGCCAGAGAGTGCCCCCTTCCTATAGGGTCAGATTAGTGCAGTCCAATATTTACCTATCATAGTTATAACACCTCCAAGCCTCTCTGCAGCACATTACACCTTATGATTCCTTAGCACTGAGCCAGAGCGTGCCACCTCCTTACACCTTCACCTCCCTACAGGGTAAGATTAGTGCAGTCCAGCCTTTCACTAGCAAAGTTATAACATCTCCAAACCTCTCTGCAACACATGAGACCTGACTCCATAGCACTGAGACAGAGAATGCCACCTTCCTACGGGGTCAGATTAGTGCGGTCCAGGCTTTCACTCGTATGGTTATAACACCTCAAAGCTTCTCTGCAGTACATCACACCTTCTGATTCCCTTGCACTGAGCCAGAGAGTGCCACCTTCCGACACATTCACCATCCAACAGGGTCAGATTAGTGCAGTCAAGTCTGTCAGTAGCATAGTTATAAAGACTCCAAGCCTCTCTGCAACACATGACACCTTCTGATTCCCTAGCACTGAGCCAGAGAGTGCCAACTTTCTACAGGGTCAGATTAGTGAAGTCCAGTATATCACTAGCATGGTCATAACACATCCAAGTCTATTTGCAGCGCATGACACCTTTTGATTCCCTAGCACTGAACCAGAGAGTGCAACCTCCATACAGGGTCAAAGTAGAGCAGTCCAGCCTTTCACTAGCATAATTATAACACCTTCACACCTCTCTGCAGCACTTGACACATTCTAATTCCTTGGCACTGAATCAGGAAATGCCATCTTCTTAAAGGGTCAGATTAGTGCAGACCAGTATTCATGAGCATAGGTAAAGCACCTTCAAGCCACTCTGCAGCACCTGACACCTTCCGATTCCCGAGCATTGAGCCTGAGAGTGCCTTCTTCCTCCACCTTCACCTTCCTACAGGGTCAGATTTGTGCAGTCCAGCTTATCACTAGCATAATTATAACACCTCCAAGCCTCTCTGCAGCACATGACACCTTCTGATTCCCTAGAACTAACCTTGAGAGTGCAACCTTCCTACAGGGTCAGATTAGTGCAGTCCAGCCTTTTACTGGCATAGTTATAACACCTCCAAGCCTTTCTGCAGCAGATGACACCTTCTAATTCCCAAGCACTGCGCCAGAGTGCCACCTTCCTATAGGGTCAGATTAGTGCAGTCCAATATTTACCTATCATAGTTATAACACCTCCAAGCCTCTCTGCAGCACATGACACCTTATGATTCCTTAGCACTGAGCCAGAGAGTCCCACCTTCCTAAACCTTCACCTTCCTAGAGGCCCAGATTAGTGCAGATATTAGATTTATTATAGTTATTATAGCACCCAAACAACGACAGACACCACCGCCGGGCACACACACACAACAACAAACACCACCGCCGGGTACACACACACAACAACAAACACCACCGCCAAGCACACACACACAAAAACAAACACAACCGCCGGGCACACACACAACAAACACAAACACCACCGCCGCGCACACACACAACAACAAACACCACCGCCAAGCACACACACAACTACAAACACCACCGCCGGGAACACACACAACAACAAACACCACCGCCAAGCACACACACACAACAACAGACACCACCGCCAAGCACACACACACAACAACAGACACCACCGCCGGGCACACACACACAACAACAGACACCACCGCCGGGCACACACACACAACAACAAACACCACCGCCAGGCACACACACACAACAACAAACACCACCGGGCACACACACACAACAACAAACACCACCGCCGGGCACACACACACAACAACAAACACCACCGCCAAGCACACACACACAACAACAAACACCACCGCCGGGCACACACACAACAACAAACACCACCGCCTCGCACACACACACAACAACAGACACCACACACACACAACAACAGACACCACCGCCGGGCACACACACACAACAACAAACACCACCGCCGGGCACACACACACACAACAACAGACACCACCGCTGGGCACAAACACACAACAACAGACACCACCGCCGGGCACAAACACACAACAACAAACATCACCGCCGGGCACAAACACACAACAACAGACACCACCGCCGGGCACAAACACACAACAACAAACACCACCGCCGGGCACACACACACAACAACAAACACAACCGCCAAGCACACACACACAACAACAGACACCACCGCCGGGCACACACACACAACAACAGACACCACCGCCGGGCACACACACACAACAACAAACACTACCGCCGGGCACACGCACACAAATACAAACACCACCGCCGGGCACACACACACAACAACAAACACCACCGCCAAGCATACACACACAACAACAAACACCACCGCCGGGCACACACATACACAACAACAAACACCACCGCCGGGCACACACACACAATAACAGACACCACCGCCAAGCACACACACACAACAACAGACACCACCGCCGGGCACACGCACACAACAACAAACACCACCGCGGGACACACGCACACAACAACAAACCCCACCGCCGGGCACACACACACAACAACAGACAAAACCGCCGGGCACACACACACAACAACAAACACCACAGCCGAGCACACACACACAACAACAGACACCACCGCCGGGCACACACACACAACAACAAACACCACCGCTGGGCACACGCACACAACAACAAACACCACCGCCGGGCACACACACACAACAACAGACACCACCGCCGGGCACACACACAACAACAGACACCACCGCCGAGCACACACACAACAAGAGACACCACCGCCAGGCACACACACACAACAACAGACACCACCGCCGAGCACACACACAACAACAGACACCACCGCCTGGCACACACACAACAACAGACACCACCGCCGGGCACACTCACACAACAACAAACACCACCGCCGGGCACACACACACAACAAAAAACACAACAGCGGGGGACACTCACACACAACAACAGACACCACAGCCGGGCACACACACACACAACAACAGACACCACCGCCGGGCACACACACAACAACAGACACCACCGCCGGGCACACACACAACAACAAACACCACCGCCGGGCACACACACACACAACAACAGACACCACCGCCGGGCACACACACACAACAACAAACACCACCGCCAGGCACACACACACAACAACAGACACCACCGCCGGGCACACACACACAACAACAAACACCACCGCCGGGCACACACACACACAACAACACAACACCGCCGGGCACACACACAACAACAGACACCACCGCCAGGCACACACACACAACAACACACACCACCGCCGGGCACACACACACAACAAGAGACACCACCGCCGGGCACACACACACAACAACAGACACCACCGCCAGGCACACACACAACAACAGACACCACCGCCGGGCACACACACACAACAACAGACACCACCGCCAGGCACACACACACAACAACAGACACCACCGCCGGGCACACACACAACAACAGACACCATCACTGGGCACACTCACACAACAACACACACCACCGTCGGGGACACACACACAACAGACACCACCGCCGGGCACACACAACAACAGACAACACAGCCGGGTACACACACACAACAACAAACACCACCGCCAGCACACACACACAACAGACACCATCGCCGGGCACACACACACAACGACAGACACCACCGCCGGGCACACACACAACAACAGACACCACCGCCGGGCACACACACAACAACAGACACACCACCGGGCACACACACAACAACAGACACCACCGCCGGGCACACACACAACAACAGACACCACCGCCGGACACACACACAACAACAGACACCACCGCCGGGCACACACACAACAACAGACACCACCGCCGGGCACACACAGAACAACAGACACCACCGCCGGGCACACACACAACAACAGACACCGCCGGGCACACACAGAACAACAGACACCACCGCCGGGCACACACACAGAACAACAGACACAACCGCCGGGCCAACACACACAACACCAGAAACCACCGCCGGGCAAACACACAACAACAGACACCACCGCCGGGCACACACACAACAACAGACACCACCGCCGGGCACACACAACAACAGACACCACCGCCGGACACACACACAACAACAAACACCACCGCCGGGCACACAAACACAACAACAAACACCACCGCCGGGCACACAAACACAACAACAGACACCACCGCCGGGCACACAAAATCAGCAACAGACACCACCGCCGGGCACACACACAACAACAGACACCACCGCCGGGCACACACACAACAACAGACACCACCGCCGGGCACACACACAACAACAGACACCACCGCCGGGCACACACACAACAACAGACACCACCGACGGGCACACACAGAACAACAGACACCACCGCCGGGCACACACACACACCACACACCACCGCCGGGAACACACACAGAACACCAGACACAACCGCCGGGCCTACACACACAACAACAGACACCACCGCCGGGCACACACACAGAACAACAGACACCACCGCCAGGCACACACACACAACAGAAAGCAACGCCGGGGACAAACACAGAACAATAGACACCACCGCCGGGCACACACACAACAACAGACACCACCGCCGGGCACACACACACAACAAACACCGCCGGGCACACACACACAACAACAGACACCACCGCCTGGCACACACACACAACAACAAACACCACCGCCAGGCACACTCACACAACAACAGACACCACCGCCGGGCACACACACACAACAACAGACACCACCGCCGGGACACACACACACAAAAACAGACACCACCGCCGGGCACACACACACAACAACAGACACCACCGCCGGGCACACACACACAACAACAGACACCACCGCCGGGCACACACACACAACAACAGACACCACCGCCTGGCACACACACAAAACACCAGACACCACCGCCGGGCACACACACAACAACAGACACCACCGCCAGGCACACACAACAACAGACACCACCGCCAGGCACACACACAACAACAGACACCACCGCCGAGCACACACACACAACAACAGACACCACCGCGGGGAACTCACACACAACAACAGACACCACCGCGGTATACACACACACAACAGACACCACCGCCGGGCAGACACACACAAATACAGACACCACCGCCGGGCACACACACACAACAACAGACACCACCGCCAGGCACACACACACAACAACAGACACCACCGCCGGGCACACACACACAACAGACACCACCGCCGGGCACACACACACAACAACAAACACCACCGCCGGGCACACACACAACAACAGACACCACCGCCGGGCACACACACAACAACAAACACCACCGCCGGGGACACACACACACCAACACACACCACCGCCGGGCACACACACAACAAACACCACCGCCGGGCACACACACACAACAACAGACACCACCGCCAGGCACACACACACAACAACAGACACCACCGCAGGGCACACACAACAACAGACACCACCGCCGGGCACACACACAACAACAGACACCACCGCCGGGCACACACACAACAACAGACACCACCGCCGGGCACACACACAACAAAAGACACCACCGCCGGGCACACACAAAAACAGACACCACCGACGGGCACACACACACAACAACAGACACCACCGCCGGGCACACAGACAACAGACACCACCGCCGGCCACACACACAACAACAGACACCACCGCCGGGCACACACACAACAACAGACACCACCGCCGGGCACACACACAACAACAGACACCACCGCCGGGCACACACACAACAACAGACACCACCGCCGGGCACACACAACAACAGACACCACCGCCGGGCACACACACAACAACAGACACCACCGGGTACACACACACAACAACAGACACCACCGCCGGGCACACACACAACAACAGACACCACCGCCGGGCACACACACAACAACAGACACCACCGCCGGGCACACACACAACAACAGACACCACCGCCGGGCACACACAACAACAGACACCACCGCCAGGCACACACAACAACAGACACCACCGCCGGGCACACACACAACAACACACACCACCGCCAAGCACACACACAACAACAGACACCACCGCCGGGCACACACACACAACAACAGACACCACCGCCGGGCACACACACACAACAACAAACACCACCGCCGGGCACACGCACACAACAACAAACACCACCGCCGGGCACACACACAACAACAGACACCACCGCCGGGCAAACACCCACAACAACAGACACCATTGCCGAGCACACACACACATGACAGACACCACCGCCTGGAACACACAGAACAACAGACACCTTCGCCGACCACACACACAGAACAACAGACACCACCGCCGGGAACACACACAGAACAACAGACACCACCGCCGGGTACACACACAGAACAACAGACACCACCGCCGGGCACACACACAGAACAACAGACACCACCGCCGCGAACACACACAGAACAACAGACACCACCGCCGGGTACACACACAGAACAACAGACACCACCGCCGGGCACACACACAGAACAACAGACACCACCGCCAGGCACACACAGAACAACAGACACCACCGCCGAGCACACACACAGAACAACAGACACCACCGCCGGGTACACACACACAACAGACACCACCGCCGGGTACACACACAGAACAACAGACACCACCGCCGGGCACACACACATGACAGACACCACCGCCAGGAACAAACACAGAACAACAGACACCACCCGGGCACACACACAAAACAACAAACACCAACGCCGGGCACACACACACAACAACAAACACCACCGCCGGGCACACAAGAACACCAACAGACACCACCGCCGGGCACACACACACACAACACCACCGCCAGGCACACACACAAACACCACCGCCGGGCACACACACACAACAACCACCACCGGGCACACGCACACAACAACAGACACCACCGCCGGGCACACACACAACAGACACCACCGCCGGGCACACACACAACAACAGACACCACCGCCGGCACACACACAACAACAGACACCACCGCCGGGTAAACACCAACAAAAGACACCACCGCCAGGCACACACACAGAACAACAGACACCACCGCCGTGAACACACACAGAACAACAGACACCACCGCCGGGCACACACACAACAACAGACACCACCGCCGGCACACACACAACAACAGACACCACCGCCGGGCACACACACAACAACAGACACCACCGCCGGGCACACACACACAACAACAGACACCACCGCCGGGCACACACAACAAAAGACACCACCGCCGGGCACACACACACAACAACAAACACCACCGCCAGGCACACACACACAACAACAGACACCACCGCCGGGCACACACAACAACAAACACCACCGCCGGGCACACACACAACAACAGACACCACCGCCGGGCACACACAACAACAAACACCACCGCCAGGCACACACAACAACAGACACCACCGCCGGGCACACACACACAACAACAGACACCGCCTGGCACACACACACAACAACAAACCCCACCGCCGGGCACACACACACCAACAGACACCACCGCCAGGCACACACACAACAAACACCACCGCCGGGCACACACACACAACAACAGACACCACCGCCGGGCACACACACACAACAACAGACACCACCGCCGGGCACACACACACAACAGACACCACCGCAGGGCACACCACCACCACAACAAACACCACCGCCCGGCACGCACCCACAACAAGAGAAACCAACGCGGGGCCCACACACACAACAACAGACACCACCGCCGGGCACACACACAACAACAAACACCACAGCCGGGCACACACAACAACAGACACCACCGCCGGGCACACACACAACAACAGACACCACCGCCGTGCACACACAACAACAGACACCACCGCCAGGCACACACACACAACAACATACACCACCGCCGGGCACACACACAACAACAACAGACACCACCGCCAGGCACACACACAACAACAGACACCACCGCCGGCACACACACACAACAACAGACACCACCGCCGGGCACACACACAACAACAGACACCATCGCCAGGCACACACACAACAACAGACACCACCGCCGGGCACACACACAACAACAGACACCACCGCCGGGCACACACACAACAACAGACACCACCGCCAGGCACACACACAACAACAGACACCACCGCCAGGCACACACAACAACAGACACCACCGCCGGGCACACACACAACAACAGACACCACCGCCGGGCACACACACACAACAGACACCACCGCCAGGCACACACACAACAACAGACACCACCGCCGGGCACACACACACAACAACAGACACCACCGCCAGGCACACACACAACAACAGACACCACCGCCGGGCACACACACAACAACAGACACCACCGCCAGGCACACACACAACAACAGACACCACCGCCGGGCACACACACAACAACAGACACCACCGCCGGGCACACACACAACAGACACCACCGCCGGGCACACACACACAACAACAGACACCGCCAGGCACACACACAACAACAGACACCACCGCCAGGCACACACACAACAACAGACACCACCGCCGGGCACACACACAACAACAGACACCACCGCCGGGCACACACACAACAACAAACACCACCGCCGGGCACACACACACAACAACAGACACCACCGCCAGGCACACACACAACAACAGACACCACCGCCAGGCACACACACAACACAGACACACCACCGCGGCACACACACAACAACAGACACCACCGCCGGGCACACACACAACAAACACCACCGCCGGGCACACACACAACAACAAACACCACCGCCGGGCACACACACAACAACAGACACCACCGCCGGGCACACACAACAACAAACACCACCGCCGGCACACACACAACTACAAACACCACCGCCAGGCACACACACACACAACAACAAACACCACCGCCGGGCACACACACACAACAACAGACACCACCGCCGGGCACACACACAACAACAGACACCACCGCCGGGCACACACAACAACAACACCGCCAGGCACACACACAACAACAGACACCACCGCCGGGCACACACACACAACAACAAACACCACCGCCGGGCACACACACACCAACAAACACAACACCGCCAGGCACACACACAACAACAGACACCACCGCCGGGCACACACACAACAACAGACACCACCGCCGGGCACACACACAACAACAAACACCACCGCCGGGCACACACAACAACAGACACCACCGCCGGGCACACACACAACAACAGACACCACCGCCGGGCACACACAACAACAAACACCACCGCCGGGCACACACACAACAACAAACACCACCGCCAGGCACACACACAACAACAAACACCACCGCCGGGCACACACACAACAACAAACACCGCCGGGCACACACACAACAGACACCACCGCCGGGCACACACACACAACAAACACCACCGCCGGGCACACACACACAACAACAAACACCACCGCCGGGCACACACACACAACAATAGACACCACCGCCGGGCACACACACAACAACAGACACTACCGCCGGGCACACTCACAAACAACAAACACCACCGCCAGGCACACACACAACAACAAACACCACCCCCGGGCACAAGCACACAACAACAAACACCACCGCAAGGCACACATACACAACAACAGACACCACCGCCGGGCACACACACACAACAACAAACACCACCGCCGAGCACACACACAACAACAAACACCACCGCCAGGCACACACACACAACAAAAACACCACCGCCGGGCACACGCACAACAACAACACCACCGCCGGGCACACACACACAACAACAAACACCACCGCCAGGCACACACACACAACAACAAACACCACCGCCGGGCACACGCACATCAACAGACACCACCAGGCACACACACAACAACAGACACCACCGCCGGGCACACACACAACAACAAACACCACCGAAGGCACACACACACAACAACAAACACCACCGCCGGGCACACACACACACAACAACAGACACCACCGCCGGGCACACACACAACCACAGACACCCCCGCCCGGCACACACACAACAACAGACACCACCGCCGGGCACACACACACAAACAAACACCACCGCCAGGCACACACACACAACAAACACCACCGCCAAGCAAACACACAACAACAGACACCACCGCCGGGCACACACACACAACAAAAGACACCACCGCCGGGCACACACAGAACAACAGACACCACCGCCGGGCACACACACAACAACAAACACCACCGCCAGGCACACACAACAACAGACAACACCACCAACCACACACACACAACAACACACACCACCCCGGCTCACACACACACACAACAACAGACACCACCGCCAAGCACACACACACAACAACAGACACCACCGCCGGGCACACACACAACAACAGACACCACCGCCAGGCACACGCACACAACAACAAACACCACCGCCTGGCACACACACACAACAGACACCAATGCCGGGCACACACACACAACAACAGACACCGCCCACACACACAACAACAGACACCACCGCCGGGCACACACACAACAACAGACACCACCGCCGGGCACACACACACAACAACAAACACCACCGCCGGGCACACACACAACAACAGACACCACCGCCGGGCACACACACACAACAACAGACACCACCGCCAGGCACACACACACAACAACAAACACCACCGCCGGGCACACACACAACAACAGAACCCACCGCCGGGTACAAACACAACAACAGACACCACCGACGGGCACACACACAGAACAACAGACACCACCGCCAGGCACACACACACAACAACAGACACCACCGCCGGGCACACACACAACAACAGACACCACCGGGCACACACACAACAACAGACACCTCCGCCGGGCACACCCACACAACAACAGACACCACTGCCGCCAGGCACACACACAACAACAGACACCACCGCCGGGCACACACACAACAACAGACACCACCGGGCACACACACAACAACAGACACCACCGCCGGGCACACACACACAACAAACACCACCGCCAGGCAAACACACACACCAACAGACACCCCCGCCGGGCACACACACAACAACACACACCACCGCCGGACACACACACAACAACAGACACCACCGCCAAGCACACACACACACAACAACATACACCACCGCCGGGCACACACACACAACAACAGACACCACCGCCGGGCACACACACACAACAACAAACACCACCGCCGGGCACACACACAACAACAGACACCACCGCCGGGCACACGCACACAACAACAGACACCAGCGCCAGGCACACGCACACACAACAACAGACACCCCCGCGGGTAACACACACAACAACAAACACCACCGCCGGGCACACGCACACAACAACAAACACCACCGCCACACACACACAACAACAGACACCACCGCCAGGCACACACACAACAACAGACACCACCGCTGGCCACACGCACACAACAACAAACACCACCGCCAAGCACACACACACACAACAACAGACACCACCGCCGGGCACACACACACAACAACAGACACCACCGCCGGGCACACACACAACGACAGACACCTACTCCGGCCACACACACACAACAACAGACACCACCGGCGGGCACACACACAACAACAAACACCACAGCCGGGCACACACACAACAACAGACACCACCGCCGGGCACACACACAGAACAACAGACACCACCGCCGAGGACACACACAGAACAACATACACCACCGCCGGGCACACACACAACCACAGACACCACCGCAGGGCACACACACAACAACAGACACCACCGCCGGGCACACACACAAAAACAGACACCACCGCCGGCACACACACAGAACAACAGACACCACCGCCGGGCACACACACACAACAACAGACACCACCGCCGGGAACACACACACAACAACAGACACCACCGCCGAGCACACACACACAACAACAGACACCACCGCCGGGCACACACACTACAACAGACACGACCGCCGGGCACACACACAACAACAGACACCACCGCCAAGCACAGACACACAACAACAGACACCACCGCCGGGCACACACACACAACAACAAACACCACCGCCGGGGACACACACAACAAAAAACACCAAAGCCAGGCACACACACAAAACAACAATCACCACCGCCGGGCACACACACAACAACAAACCCCACCGCCAGGGCACACACACACAACAACCACCACCGCTGGGCACACACACAACAACAAACACCACTGCTGGGCACACACACAACAACAGACACCACCGCACTGCACACACACACAACAACAGACACCACCGCCGGGCACACACACACAACAACAGACACCACCGCCGGGCACACACACACAATAAAGGACACCACCGCCGGGCATACGTACACAACAACAAACACCACCGCCGGGCACATACACACAACAACAGACACCACCGCCAGGCACACACACAACGACAGACACCACCGCCAGGCACACACACAACAACAGACACCACCGCCGGGCACACACACAACAACAGACACCACCGCCGGGCACACACACACAACAGACACCACCGCCAGGAACACACACAGAACAACAGACAACACCGCAGGGCACACACACAACAACAGACACCACCGCCGCGTACACACACACAACAACAGTCACCACCGCCGAGCTCACCTACAGAACAACAACACCCACAGCCTATCACACCCTCACAACAACAGACACCACCGCCGGGCACACACACACAACAACAAACACCTCCGCCGGCACACACACACAACAACAGACACCCCCGCCGCCCACACCCACAACAACAGACACCACCGCCAAGCACACACACACAACAACAAACACCACCGCCGGGCACACACACAACAACAGACACCACCGCCGGGCACACACACAACAGACACCACCGCCAAGCACACACACAACAACAAACACCACCGCCGGGCACACACACAACAACAGACACCACCAGGCACACACACACAACAAAGACACCACCGCCAAGCACACACACAACAACAGACACCACCGGGCACACACATTGGTACACAACAAACACCACCGCTGGGCACACACACAACAACAAACACCACCGCACAAACACAACAGCAAACACCACGCCACACACACACAGCAACACCACCGCTAGGCACACACACACAACAACAAACACCACCACTGACACACACAACAACAAACACCACCGCCTGGCACGGTTAACACACAACAACAGACACCACCAGGCACACACACACAACAACAGACACCACCGCCGGGCACACACACGCAACAGACACCGCCGGGCACACACCACACACACAACAGACACCACCGCCAGGAACACACACACAACAGACACCACCGCCGGGCACACACAGCAACAAACACCACCGCCAGACACACACACACAACAAACACCACTGCCGGGCACACACACAACAACAGACACCACCGCTGCACACACACAAAACAACAGACACCACCGCCAAGCACACACACACAACAACAAACACCACCACTGCACACACACACAACAACAAACACCACTGCCGGGCAATACACACAACAACAGACACCACCGCCAAGCAACACAATAACAACAGGATACCACCTCCAAGCCAGTGCCACGCAATCATTAACACAACAGACACCACCAAGGCACACACACAACAACAAACACCACTGCCGGCACATACACACAACAAACACCACCGCCAGCACACACACACACACAACAAACACCACCGCCGGCACACACACAACAACAGACACCACCACAGGGCACACACACAAGAAACACCACCGCCAGGCACACACACATAACAACAGACACCACCGCCGGGCACACACACACAACAACAGACACCACCGCCGGGCACACGCACACAACAACAGACACCACCGCCAGGCACACACACACACAACAGACAACTGACGCATAATAATACATTACTGAAACAGCAAACACCACCGCCGGCACACGCCACAACAACAGACACCACCGCCGGGCACACACACAACAACAGACACCACTGCCAAGCACACACACACACAAACAACAGACACCACCGCCGGGCACACACACACAACAACAGACACCACCGCCAAGCAGACACACACAACAACAGACACCACTGCCAGGCACACACAAACAACAACAAACACCACCGCCGGGCACACACACACAACAACAGACACCACGGTCAACAGACACCAATGCCGGGTACACACACAGAACAACAGACACCACCGTCAAAGTGCCACACACAGCAACAGACCACCGCTGAGGACACACACAACAACAGACACCACCAGCCAGGAACACACACACAACAACAGACACCACCGCCGGCACACACACAAAAACAACAGACACCACCGCTAGGCACACAGAACAACAGACACCACCGCTGGGAACACACACACAGAACAACAGACACCACTGCTGGGCACACACACAGAACAACAGACACCACCGCTGGGCACACACAGCCACACAACAACAACACCACCGCCAGGCACACAACCACACAAGATCAGACACCACCGCCGGGCACACGCACACAACAACAAACACCACTGCCGGGCACACGCACACACAACAACAGACACCACACTGCCGTAAACACACAACAACAGACACCACCCTGCCCGGCACATTAACACAACAACAGACACCACCGCTGGCACATGCACACAACATCAAACACCACCAAGCCACACACACACAACAACAAACACCCACCTCTGGGCACACACAACAACAGACACCACCGCCGGGTACACACACACAACACCCAATGCCGGGCACACACACACAACAACAGACACCACCGCAACGGGGCACACACACACAACAGTCAAATGCACCACCGCCTGGCACACACACAAGAACAACAGACACCACCGCGTGGCACACACACACAACAACAGACACCACCGTAAAGCACACACACAACAACAAACACCACCGCTGGGCACACATTACAAACAGACACCACCCCAACACACACACAACAACAAACACCACCGCCGGGCACACACACACAACAATGATACTCAATTGCCAACATACAACAACAGATACCACCGCAGATTACATTAATAAACACAGACCACTGCCGAGGGAACAACAGACACAGGATACCTCTAAAATACAGAATGAAGGACAACGTACACACACAACAGACAATCACCGCCTTTGGTTTTACACACAACACACAGAAGGACATATGGTAGACACACAGAACAACAGACACCTGCTGGGTACACACACAACAAGAGACACCAACATACCTGTTTTACACACACACAACAACAGACAATTCATCACCGGGACACACACACACACAGACAACACCGCCGGGCACACACACACAACAACACACCACCACAAGTACACACACACACAGTAACATACACCCACCGCTGGGGCCCACAAAATGACAGACACCACTAACGGGCACACAAACACAGCAACAGACACCACCGCTAAGCACAGACACACAACAACAGACACCAACGCGGAGCACACTAACACAACGACAGACACCACCACCGGGCACAAACGCACAACAACAGACACCATCGCCGGGCACACACACACAACAAAAGAGACGAGGCTCTATGAAGCTATATATGCCGTGTGAAATATTAGACAACCACAGACGAAAGGCTTATCGAATGTGGGTGTTTGTGGGAGTCCCGAAATGTTTGAGGGAGAAATATGGGCCTTATGTACAAATCCATTCTTTAAATTACATTTCTTCTTTTTCTTCTTCTTCTTCTTCTTCTTCTTCTTCTTCTTCTTCTCTCTCTCTTCTTCTTCTTTTTGTATTTCTTTCTTCCTCCTCCTCCTCCTCTCTCAGCATTTCTTTCCTTCTCCTCCTCATCTTTCATCTTATTTTCCCTATTCTGCTGTTTTGTCTTTCATCTCCCAATCCTTTCCCTTTCTTTTTTCTTCTTTCTCTGCTTTTTTTTGGTCTTATTTTCTTTTATTCAATACAGCGTCTTTAATATAATTCAACTTACGATCAAGCAGCCTTTAACTTATTTTCACCTCACCTTGAGAGTTGCGTTTATTTTCTTACTGACCTAAAACGGATAAGTGCCGTAATTAAGTCTAATGGTACGGGATATATGTAATGTTGCAGGGTATTAAAGTTTGGCGCGGCCGTGCTTGAAAGGTGAAAGGCCCTGGTTGGTGTTCTCAGACCCTACTCAACTGTTTCAAAGGCCGAAAAGGAGATTAGTCGGTTTTCAGGAGTTTTTTCACGTTCATGGTACAGAAGAAGGGTCAAGCCACCATCAGGGTCATAAAAGTACCTCTGAAATGCCCCAAACTCTGCAAAAACCCTGTCAAATATGAGCGTTTGAGAATGGGTCCTTGGGGTCCATATTCTTAAACCTTTCGTCGCCTAGAACACGTATTTGACAAGGCTTTGTAGGAGTCCTGAGGCCTTTCAGGGTAGTATTATGACCCTGGTGATAGTTTGACTTCTTCTGTACCTTGAACCCAAAAAGACTCATTAAAATTCGTCTGATCTTCCTTGTAGCCTTTGAAAATTGTTGATGTGAGAGGCAGCGTTTGAGTATAGCGTCCTGGTTGGTATGTGTTGTTGGCGTTGTCACGGAATTCTCACACACGAACACCATTCACTGCCTTAGCTAAGATACACGCAATGATTTTCTGCTTCCTAGATGAACGATAGGAGTGAACTGTTTCATATTTCACGTATAAGATGAATATATGATGAGATTATACGTGAGTTAAATGATAGATAGTTAGACAGACAGAAATTAATACAGATAAACAGGCAGACAGACAGAAACAGACAGAGATAGACAGACAGACAAAATAAACGAATGAACACACAAAATAGGTAGATAGACAAATAAATAGATAGAGAGAGTAAGAGAGAGAGATTTGCCCCAGGATCAGTGTTATCCACACACACACACACACACACACACACACACACACACACACACACACACACACACACACACACACACACACACACACACACACACACACACACACACACACACACACACACACACACACACACACAAGCTCATTCAGCCACTGGTCTCCTTCCCGCCGCCTGTGTTACGCCTCTCCGCCGTGTGTGTAAAGTCAGAGGCGCGGAAGGTTGTTTTTTCATCTATTTTTCTCCCTCCTTCCTTCCTCGCGCCGTGTAATCCTTGTGCCCGCCGCCGCCGCCGCCACATTAGATAAATTGCATCCTCAGGTGTCTTCGTCGGGTGGTTGGTCAGGAGGTTACTTTTCATTGCCACCTTCCCACGGCCCGGTGACTTGCCGGGATGGTGAGGTTTTGTGTTTGGTTGTGTGTGGGTGGGGGACTTGTGGCTGGGTGGGGGTTGTGTGTGTGTGTGTGTGTGTGTGTGTGTGTGTGTGTCCCTATAGCTTCCTTTCTCTGCCAATCTCTCTATCTGTTTGTCTCTCTCTCTCTCTCAAACTAAGAGAGAGAGAGAGAGAGAGAGAGAGAGAGAGATTAGCGTTTCAACATACTATAATACACTGGTACGGTCTGTGAGTGTGTGTGTGTGTGTGTGTGTGTGTGTGTGTGTGTATTTCTAGATTCAATTTTACGCTTTTTTCTACGCATTCCTCTCGAGTGCGTGTGGACATTTGATTATTCGTTCTGCTGCTCCTTCCTCCTCCTCCTCCTCCTCCGCCTCCTCCTCCTCCTCCTCCTCCCTCCTCCTCCTCCTCCTCCTCCTTCTCCATCGCTGCCTGGCGGACAAACAACTACTATAAGACCCACAATAATCTTTCTTTGGTTATTTCTCTCCTCCCTCCCTCTTTATCTATGCCTCCCTTCTTCCCCTCTCTTTCTCCACTCTGCTTACTATTTCTCATTATCTTTTTCCTCACTTACAATTTCTTTCTTCCCTTTCTACACCTCCCTTCTTTCCCTTCCTTGTTTTTTCTGTCTCCTTAGTGCCTTGTGTCCTTCATGTCTCCCTCTTCATCACAACTCATCTCTCTTTCTTCTTCACCGTCCCTATCATTATCTTCTCTCATTTGGTATTGGTTTTCTCAGACGCTTCCGCCTTTCCCTCATATCAACTCTTTCCAGTGGCCGTAAAGGAGATTAATCGGGTTCTTATGAGTGTTCCTTCATGGTCATGGTTACAGAAACTTTGTTAGACTATCACCAGGCTCATAAAACTACCCCTGGAAATACTAAAAACAACCCCTATGGAAACCTTGTCAAATGTATGTGTGTGTACTTGGGCGCCACAATGCTTAAGAATATGACCCGTAGTATACCAGACACCTCTCCTTGTACGCGAGGTTGAATTACGAGTTTTAAGAGCGAAATATGAATAGATCCAAGTGTTTAGCTTTTGCTTTACACGTTTTCTTACATTAATGCGGAATAATATTGGATTACCACGTGTTGTTATGGGATTTTTACTGTTTCCTTCCGCGAGAATCACCTTACTCAGCCTCGCGTGGAAAGAAGGTCCCTGAATGTGTGCGTACCGGGTTGTGTGTGTTGGGTCGTTATTTTTGTACGCTAGATTCAGGTTTTGTGAGACAGTATATTTTAGGTGTCTCTGTATAATAGTATAATAATATAATAATGTACAATAGCAGGCAAATTGTTTTTGGCGGACACGGGTTAAGGTTGTGTGTGTGTGTGTGTGTGTGTGTGTGTGTGTGTGTGTGTGAGAGAGAGAGAGAGAGAGAGAGAGAGAGAGAGAGAGAGAGTAAAGATAGACAGATAGAGACCAAAGATGGATAGACAGAAAGAGAAAGCAGAGATAGATAGATAGAAAGAGAGGCACTTCAGGCCATTCAGAACACACACACACACACACACACACACACACACACACACACACACACACACACACACACGCGGTGGCTGAGTGGTTAGCGTGACGGCCCCGCGTTCAGGAGCTCCAGGAGGGACGAGGGTTTGAATCCTGGCCGCCGCACAGCTGAGGCTTTTCAGTTACCACCGAGTGGCCTAAGACTACCCACATGCTGGCCGGAAGACCACCCATCAACCTGGGCTCTAGATAACCTCTCCAAAGAGAGGCTCAAAGATGAGTTCCGGGGGGCAGCATGAGCCAACACAAGATGGCGCCACTATAAACACTCGCAGCAGCAGCAGCAGCAGCCCGCTGAGGCCGCCAGGGAATTCGTGCACCCTGGTGAGGCGCCAGGCGGTGAGGTTTAACCAGGACGGACAGGCCCAAAGGCTGCCCAGGAAAGCCGGCCCGGCCCTCGGTTGTCAGTGTCCTCAGCAAGAGGCGCTACAAGCGGCGGGTCGCTGGGCGCCCTAAAGCTGCCTCGTCTGGTCCTGTAATTGAGGCGAACCACGTCCTGCCCTGCCCGTGGCCGCCGGGGCCCAGGCGAGCCACGACGTGGCCTCCCTGGTGGGCGACATGACCAAGGAGTGCCACGACATGGCCTCCCCAGTGGCCGACGTCGCCTCCACAGTGGCCGACATGGCCCGGGAGTGCCATGACATGGCCTCCCCTGTGGCCGACATGGCCTCCACAGTGGCCGACATGGCCCGGGAGTGCCACGACATGGCCTCTCCAGTGGCCGACTTCGCCTCCACAGTGGCCGACATGGCCCGGGAGTGCCACGACATGGCCTCTCCAGTGGCCGACTTCGCCTCCACAGTGGCCGACATGGCCCGGGAGTGCCACGACATGGCCTCCCCAGTGGCCGACGTGGCCTCCACAGTGGCCGACATGGCCCGGGAGTGCCACGACATGGCCCCACCAGTGGCCGACGTGGCCTCCACTGTGGCCGACATGGCCATGGAGTGCCACGACATGGCCTCCCCTGTGGCCGACGTGGCCTCCACAGTGGCCGACATGGCTCGGGAGTGCCACGACATGGCCTCCCCTGTGGCCGACGTGGCCTCCACAGTGGCCGACATGGCCCGGGAGTGCCACGACATGGCCCCTCCTGTGGCCGACATGGCCCGGGAGTGCCACGACATGGCCTCCCCTGTGGCCGACATGGCCCTGGAGTGCCAACCCCCGCCAGTCAGCAGCACGGGAGACGCTGCCTGTGACCCTGCTGCCCAGGCCACTGGGCGAGGCCAGGAGGAGGCCACGCCTGGCCCATTGGTAACGGACGGGCCGTCGCAGGTCACAGGACCATCGTTGGTCCAGGCCGCTCAGTTCCAGGAGCTCCCAGGGCTTGGCACCCCTCCTCACGAGGCAGGAGGCCTTGGTCCATCTTCCCAGGACCAGGGAAGGGAGACTCCTGCCTCAGAGGAGTCCTGCAAGCCCCCGCCCGTGCAGGAGGCGGACGAGTCTTCCTCAGTGGTGCGCCGCTGCCTGTACGTGCCCCCGAGGTTCCGGCTGCGCCTTGAGGGACCTAACGGGAGCTTCCTGGAGCACCTGGGGCGCCAGTACGGTGTCCTTGTCTTCACGAACCCCGTCAAGAAGAAAATGCAGATCAGGGGCGCCAGGCAGGGCGTCCTTGACTGTTACGAGGTCGTGAGGGCGCTGCTGGCGGAGTGGCAGGCACAGGACACCGCCTAGTGGTGAGGCGGAGGTGACCTATGACTGTCGCCGCGCAGGTCACAGCCGGTGCCAAACAGCGCCAGGATTGAAGCGTGTGTGCGTGTTAGCGCAACACGCGAAGGAGTGACTGATTTAGTAACATACCGAGGAAAACAGCGAGGGAGGACAGTAGCAGTGTGCGACGGTTTGCCTTACGGACACTGGAATCGATATTTGGAAAAGAAAGAAAGGATTTAAGTTTAAGGAACAAGAAAAGGATTTTAGTTTAAGGAACAAGAAAAGGATTCAAGTTTTAGGAACAAAGAAAGGAATTAAGGTTTGGAACAAAAAAGGAATAAAAAATACAAAAAACGAAAAGGAACAAAAAAATACAAAAATGAAAAAGCAACAAAAAAATACAAAAATGAAAAAGGAACAAAAAATACAAAAAGGAAAAAGGAAAAAAATACAAAACAAAAAAGGAAGAAAAAATACAAAAATGAAAAAGGAAAAAAATACAAAATGAAAAAGGAAAAAAAAAAATACAAAAATTAAAAAGGAAAAAAATACAAAAAGGAAAATGGAAAAAAATAAAAAAATGAAAACGGAAACAAATACAAAAAGGAAAAAGGAAAAAAATACAAAAAGGAAAAGGAAAAATACAAAAGGAAAAAGGAAAAATACAAAAGGAAGGAAAAAATACAAAAAGGAAAAAGGAAAAAAATACAAAAAGGAAAAAGGAAAAAAATACAAAAAGGAAAAAGGAAAAAAATACAAAAATGAAAAAGGAAAAAAAATACAAAAATGAAAAAGGAACAAAAAAATACAAACAAAAAAGGAACAAAAAAATACAAAAATGAAAGAGGAACAGAAAATACAAACAAAAAAGGAACAAAAAAATCAGAGGAATTAAGGTTTAAGAAGAAAAGGAATCAAATTTAGAGACAAAAAAAGGATTTAAGTTAAAGGAACACAAAAAAAATCAAATTCTAGGGACAAAAAAAGAAGGATTTAAGTTAAAGAAACACAGAAAGGAGTCAAATTTTAGGGACAAAAAAAGATTTAAGTTAAAGAAACACAAAAAGGAACCAAATTTTAGGAACGAATAAAAGATTTAAGTTAAAGGAACACAAAAAGGAACCAAATTTTAGGAACGAATAAAAGATTTAAGTTAAAGAAACACAAAAAGAAACCAAATTTTAGGAACAAATGAAGGATTTAAGTTAAAGGAACACAAAAAGAAATCAAATTTTAGGAACAAATGAAGAATTTAAGTTAAAGGAACACAAAAAGGAATTAGATTTTAGGAACAAATGAAGAATTTAAGTTAAAGAAACACAAAAAGGAATTGAATTTTAGGAACAAATGATGGATTTAAGTTTAAGGAACACAAAAGGAATCAAATTTTAGGAACAAATGAAGGATTTAAGTTTAAGGAACACAAAAGGAATCAAATTTTAGGAACAAATGAAGGATTTAAGTTTAAGGAACACAAAAAGGAATCAAATTTTAGGAACAAATGAAGGATTTAAGTTTAAGGAACACAAAAGGAATCAAATTTTAGGAACAAATGAAGGATTTAAGTTTAAGGAACACAAAAGGAATCAAATTTTAGGAACAAATGATGGATTTAAGTTTAAGGAACACAAGAGGAATCAAATTTTAGGAACAAATGATGGATTTAAGTTTAAGGAACACAAAAGGAATCCAATTTTAGGAGCAAATGAAGGATTTAAGTTTAAGGAACACAAAAAGGAATCAAATTTTAGGAGCAAATGAAGGATTTAAGTTTAAGGATCACAAAAAGGAATCAAATTTTAGGGACAAATGAATTTTTAAATTTAAGGAACACAAAAAGGAATCAAATTTTAGGGACATAAATTTTTAAATTTAAGGAACACAAAAAGGAATCAAATTTTAGGGACAAATAATTTTTTTAATTTAAGGAACACAAAAAGAAATCAAATTTTAGGGACAAATAAATTTTTAAGTTTAAGGAACACAAAAAGGAATCAAATTTTAGGAACAAATGAAGGATAAGTTTAGCCCGGTAGCCGTGACGGGCCAAATTTGTGGCTTTACCGTTTAGCAGCGACGGGCCAAATTTGTGCCATGATTTAACCCCCCAAAATAGATGATACATAAACTGATCACAAATGCTTTGATATATATTATGAAATGGTTTGTGGGAGTGATGATTTTTTATTTTCTCGCTTAGAGGGACCATTAAGAACCATGATCCCCGCTGCTACCGGGTTAGGGAACACACACACACACAAAAAAAAAACTTTAGGGACGAATAAAGGATTTAAGTTTAAGGAACACAAAAAGGAATCAAATTTTAGGGACAAATATTTTTTTAAGTTTAAGTAACACAAAAAGGAATCAAATTTTAGGAACAAAGAAGGAATTTAAGTTTTAGGAAGAAAAAAGGTATTATTCTAGATTAGGCCCAACTCACAGCCACGAACGCCTTGGTGCTCCATGAAGGGTTCAGTGTCCATACAACACATTGCCGTATTGCTTTGCCGCCGTAAATCATTTGTTCTTGTGATATGTTTTTTTCGTAAAGATTTAAGTCAGTCGCTACCGCCATGGTAGTGTGAGAGTGAAGGAAGGAAACTGTTGTACTTCTCTAATTTACCGGCGCATCATACATGTGGGGGGGTCCAGGGGGTAGCAGCCCCTTGGTTAAAAAGGGTCGAGGGGCGAAGCCCCGTTAGAGGTTAGGTTATGCAAAGTTCGGTTTGAGTAGTTTAAATATGCTCCCCACCCAAATACTCCGATTTCCCACGAGTCCCCAAGATCGTTAGGGAAATGGATTAGGCCTTTTCTTTGCTTTTAAGTACTTGCGCCTTCATATTATGATTTAGGGACATGTGTTTCGTCCCTTAACTATAATATGGAGGCATAATATCGTATCGCCAGCAAGGATCCTGGCGCCAAGACAAAACATGGCGGCGGCGGCGGCCGATGCTGCGAGAAATACCTCCTCGCTGAAATAAGTCGCTCTGCTGTCCACCACGTATGAGCGCTGGGGGAATACACAGCAGGGAAACATTAATTTGCCTGATTGTGTTTTGTTTGTCCACTTGTAATCTTTGTGAGCAGTGCAGTGCAGTGAGTGAAATATATATATATATATATATATATATATATATATATATATATATATATAAATATATATATATATATATATATATATATATATATATATATATATATAAAGCAGTGCGCGTTGAACCTCTCACAGTAACTCACAGTAACTCCCAGTAGTCTTCTGGAAGAGGCCCAGCTCAGGCCTGTGTATCCAGCTCTGGACTTTGAACTGAATAAGTGGTGGTGGTGGTGGTGTCAATTTGAATAATATTATTATATTGAATTTTGGCTCTATAGTATGTAATAACTCTCTGCGAGTTATTTTGCGGCTGCGGCGGCTGGTGTTCAACAGGCTTTGAAAAGTCTTTTTTTTCATTGATTTAATGATTTGCGACAGAAACAGTCAGCAGAATATTTAACAGCACACCGAAAACTACCAGAAAAAAAAAGTTTCGTCCACCAGTGTCTTGTGGGGCCTAATCTAGAAATTTACCCCCCCCCCAAAAAAAAAAAAGATTAAAGTTTTAGGAACAAAAAAGGAATCAATTATATGGGAACAGTGAAAGGATTCAAGTTTTTAGTAACAAAAACCTAAATTTAAGGAACAAAAAATGAATCAACTTTTAGGAACAGAAAAAGGATCTAGGTTTTTGCGACGGTTTATTTTTCGGACAAAGGAATCAACATTTATGAACCAGGAAAGGACAAGTTTTTGCGTTGCGTTACTTTCATCGGCGGAGGAATCTTCTCCGGAACCCGTGAAAGGACTTGAGTGTGACGCGAGTGTGATCGACGCTGTGTTGTTTTTATCGCCCGAGGAAGTGAACAACATTTCCTTCACCGTCCTCCCGGTTGTTTGTCAGTTTGTCTTAAAAAACTCATAAATAGATTCACACCCAGAATTATTACAGGCTGTCCAAACGAAGTCTTCTTCTTAGCCTGGGCGCCGTTTGTCAGGCCTCTTCTGACTGGCTGGACTCCTCTCCGGCTCCCTGTCCCCCACACGTGCCCTCGTGCCGCGTGTTATACAAGGCAGCTCCTGTAAGCCTAACCCCACCTAATTTCACTATCCATAAATTTAACCAACCTTCTCTTGAATGTATCTCTTGTATTGGCATCCACAACACGACTGCCAAGCCTGTTACACTCATCCACCACTCTATTAGACATTCAAGAGTCATATTTATGCTTTAGTTTCGCTTTTCTTTTATCAAACAAGCACGAATAATAGTGTTTTCCGTGTTATTATTCCACTTTACGAGATACACAAGACTTCTATAAATACTTTGCTCGCACTTTAGCTTATCAAGCGGGAATGAATATAAATGTTTCCGAGATACTTCACTATATGAGTAAACACGACTTCCATTTATGCTTTGATGTCGATTATAGTTTTTTCCGAGATATTTAAGTCTATGAGATATACAAGACCTCTACAAGACTTCTCTATCAAGCAAGAACGAATATTTATGTCTCGGAGTTGTTGTTTCCCTTCATGAGTTATACAAGACCTACGCTTCTACCTGACTTAAACTTTCTATTACTTATACATCTAACTCGCGTGTTTGGTATCTCCTCTATGAGTTATACAAGACCTACGCTGCTACCTTACTGCTACTTTCTATTACTATACATCTAACTTGCTTATATGGTAAGGTTAACATGAGCTGGGGAACGATAAAGGCGTGATATAGGTGAACAAAGAAATATGGTAGAGGAGGCATTACAGGGTTACATAAGAAAATAAGAACGTAAGAAGTCTGGAATAGGCAGTCACTTTAGGGCTCCATTGATCCTTGCTGAGTTAGGTAATGAACAGACATGACTCACACGAACATAACTGATTCAGAGGGAAGAGGAAACACTATAGGGGTCCATTATTCATGTTTGTAACCTGCAGATTAAACAAAAGAGACTCAGATGGAGGAGGAAGCATTCACTATAGGGGTCCATTTACCCTTGCTGAGTTAGGTAATATAAAAGACATGATGCACGCCAATACAACGGATTGAGGTGGAAGAGCAGGCACTCACTCTAGGGGCCCATTAATCCTTGCGTAGCGTGGATTAACAACGCCACCCACTAATGCCCTGCCATATGTTTCCTGGGAGGCTGCTGTTAGTGTGTGTGTGTGTGTGTGTGTGTGTGTGTGTGTGTGTGTGTGTGGCTCCGGGACACCAAAGGAAGGTATAAAATAAGGTCTGCAAAGCAAACTCCAGCCACGATATTTATAGTTTCCAAGGCGAATATAATGAGTTTTTGGCCTTTATTCCAACCTGATATGATTCTTCTGCTTGTGTCTCGAGGTGAGGGAAGACCAAGGGAAGGTATATTGAAAGGCCTAAGAAAACGTGATCCAGCCACGTTATTTATAGTTTGAAGCAAGACGAATATAATGAGTTTTTGGCCTTTATTCCAACCTGATACGATTCTTTTGCTTGTGTCTCGAGGTGAGGGAAGACCATGGGAAGGTATATCATATATTACAAGGTCAAAGAAAACAATATCCAGCCGCTCTTCTATGCATGACAAGCGTGTGGCGAGGGGAATGTGTGTTGCTGCATGGCTGACTGTAGCTCATTCATGTTATTAGGAGAGTATAAGTAGAGTGGGTAAACACATATTGATTTATGAACATTGCAATAATTTTTCTTCAACTCCGATGTACTAAGGTTGGCTATGCATCATCTCATCGTTTGGGTAACGGATTTTTTTTTCCAGTTTATTGCCAAAGAAAAATTTCCAATTCCATCTCTCTCTCTCTCTGCATAAGAAACCTGATATTAATGAAGTTGTTGTTCTCTCACGACGTTTTGTTAAGATATCTTTTGTATGTCTAAGAATCTCGACGTTAGTGAAGTATTTGTTCTCCTACCACGTTTTGTTAATATATCTATTGTTTGTTAAGAGTCTCGACGTTATGGAAGTAGTTGCTCTCTCAAGACGTTCTGTTAATATATCTTTTGTCTGTCTAAGAAGCTCGACGATAGTGAAGTATTTGTTCTCCTACGACGTTTCGTTAATATATCTATTGTCTGTCTCGGTAAGAAACTCGACGTTATTGAAGTGATCTTTCCCCCACGACGTTTTGTTAATATGCCTTTCGTTTGTCTCTAAGAAGCTCGACCTTTTTGGAGTAGTCTTTTTCTTTCGATTCCGCTACACTCGACTTTCTACTCTAGTTCATCCTTATACTGTCCAAATCGCTTATGCAAGAGTTAACCAGCATCTTCATTCCTTCATCCCTCGCACTGTTAAAACCTGGAACAATTTATCTTCGTCTGTATTTCCTCCTGCTTGACTTGAATTATTTTAAGAGGAGAGTATTGAGACACCTCTCCTCCCGAAATTGACCTCTCTGTTGGCCACTCTTCTGATGTCTTTACAGGGGCAGTGGTTCGCGGGCTATTTGTATGATTCGTTTTCCTGCGAGCTGCTTCCTTTACTGTAAAAAAATAACGTTATAACTCCTGCACAACAATTATACGTAAAAGAAAGGCAGCCACACAGTCACCGGGTACGAAAAAAAGCTATGAACTAGCTTTTTGGCGGGAAACAAGGGGGGGGGGGGGAGCGTGAGGGAGAATCCTTACCCGACCTTCTTTCTTTCCTCCTCCTCCGTGTGGGCGAGACTTTTTCCATTACATTTGAATTTCCATTTCCGACATTCTCTTCTTTTCTTCTGGAACTAGTTATGGAACACTCGATATTTTTGCATTGAAAGCTGTTGGGATAGTTTTCATTTAATCCATCTGTCTATCTATGTGTGTATCTATCAGTATATCAGTCTATCTATATGTGTGTTTGTTTGATATTTTTACACTGAAAGCTGTTGAAATAGTTTTGATTTAATCTGTCTATCTATCTCTGTGTGTCTATCAGTATATCAGTCTATCTATATGTGTGTTTGTTTGATATTTTTGCATTGAAAGCTGTTGGGATAGTTGTAATTTTATCTATCTATCTCAGTTTGTCTATCAGTATATCAGTCTATCTATATGTGTGTTTATTTGTTATTTTGTCTGTTTCAAAGGCCACAAAGGAGATTAGTCAGGTTCTCATGAGTGTTTTCACGTTCGGCCTTGTCAGACTATCACAAGGCTCACAAAACTACCCATGGAAAGACAACAACAGCCTCTTGGAAAGCCTTACCAACTTCGGAAATGTAAATCCAGAAATGTTTTGGAGTATGGACGCACAAAATAATTATTTTCTTCTTGCCTCCAGCTCCCAAAAATAGTGTGGCTGGATTTTGTTTTGCTAGACCTTAGATTTTTTCGTTCCTTGGTCTTCCATCACCTCGAGACAGAAGGGAAGAATCATATTAGATCGGAATAATGGGCAAAAACTAATTATATTCGTCTTGCTTCAAACTATAAATAACGTGGCTGGATTATGCTTTGCTAGACCTTATTATATACCTTCCCTTGGCCTTCTCTCACCTCGAGACAGAAGCAGAACAATCATATAAAGTTGGAATAAGGGCCAAAACTCATTATCTTGCTGCAAACTATAAACAACGTGGGTGGATTTTGCATTCCAGACCTTGTATAATACCTTCCCGTGGTCTTCCCTCACCTCGAGGCAGAAGGAGAACAATAATATCAGGTTGGACTAAGGGCCAAAAACACATTATATTCCCTTTTCTTTAAACTATAATATCGTGGCTGGAATATGTTTTCTAAGACCTTTTAACATACCTTCCTTGGTCTTCTCTCACCTCGAGACACAAGGAGAATAATCATATCAGGTTGAAATATGGCCTAAAAACTCATTATCTTCGCCTTGCTACTAAATATAAATGACTTACTTGGAGTTTGTTGTACTAGACCTTATTATATACCTTCCCTTGATCTTCCCTCACCTCGAGACACAAGCAGAAGGATCATATCAAGTTGTGCCAAAAACTCATTATATTCGTCTTGCTGCAAACTATAAATAACGTGGCTGGATTTTGCTTTCCCAGACCTTGTGTAATACCTTCCCTTGGTCTTCCCCCACCTCGAGACAGAAAGAGGAAAGTCGTATGGGGTTGGAATATTGTCCTAAAAACTTATTCTCTTCGTCTTGTTTCCAAATACAAATAACGTGGCTGGATTTTGCTTTCCCAGACCATGTATAATACCTTCCTTTGGCCTTCCCCCACCTCGGGACAGAAAGAGGAAAGTCGTATGGGGTTGGAATATTGTCCTAAAAACTTATTCTCTTCGTCTTGTTTCTAAATACAAATAACGTGGCTGGATTATGTTTTCTTGGACCTTGCTTAATACCTTCCCTTGATCTTCCCTCACCTCGGGACAGAAGGTGAAAAATCGTACCATCTCGAAATATGGGCCTAAAACTTTCTTTTTGTCTTGTTCCCTACTACAAATAACGTTGCTGGATTTGTTTTGCTAGACCTTATTTTATACCTTCCCTTTGTCTTTCCCTCACCTAGAGACAGAAGCGTAGAAGTGGGGTTGGAATATTGGCCTAAAACTCATTATCTTCGCCTTGCTTTAAACTACAAATAACGTGGCTAGATTTTTTTCCCCAGTGCTTATATTAAACTTTCCCTTAGTCTTCCTTCACCTCGAGGCAGAAGGAGAGGAATCAAATCAGGTTGGAATAAAAACCCTAAAACGTCATTAACTTCGCCTTGCTACTATAAATGACTTGCCTGGAGTTTGTTTTGGCAGACCTTATAGCATACCTCCCCTTAGTTTTCCCTCACCTCGGGACACAAGCATAAGAATCATATCAGGTTGGAATACTGGCCTAAAAACATATTCTTTTTCGCTTTGCTTCCAACTAGATAGATGACGTGACTGGATTATGTTTTCTTAGACCTTTCAATATACCTTCCCTCACCTCGAGACAGATTCAGAAGGTCGAAATATGGACCAAAAACTTATTATCTTTTTCTTGCTCCCAAATACAAATAACGTGGCTGGATTTTGTTTTGGTAGACCTTTTATCACACCTTCCCTTGGTCTTCCCTCACCTCGAAGCGCAGGAGTCTCGCATCAGGTTGGGAGGCGAGAAGAAAGTTAATGTATATGTATGGCGCCGCGCCGCACCTCCGGAAGTAAGAATTTGGTTTGCTGATCTTGCAGGATAAATTTGTGGCTTGTGTTTCCCTTACAGACACACACAAAAAAGAATAAAAAAATAATAAAATGAAAATGAAATACAGTTCCGTTTTTCTTCTTTTATTCTGCTTGTTTCTTCCGTTTCCTTTCAGTCAGTTTTTTGGGGTGTGATGTTTTATATATAAATTCGTATGTCTTTTTTTTAGTTTTCTTCCTCTTCTTCCCCCTTTTCTTTGCCGTCTCTTTTTTTTTCATTCACCAGTTATATACTTCTCTTTCCCTTCTGTCCTTCATTTATCTATTCACTCAATCCCGTTATTCTTTTGTTTTGTGAGTTTTTTCCTTGCCTGTTTTGGGTTATTCATGTTTTTTGGGGTTCTGAGATTTTATAGGTAAATTCCTATGTTTGTTTCTTCAGTTTCTTTCCCTTCTATATTTCTTCATTCATCACTTTTCTTTCACTTTTTTCGTTCATGATCCTTTACTTATATGTTCATTTATTCCTTCATTCTTTTGTATATGGATCATGTGAGGTCTGATTTCGCTTTTTATAGTTTATGGGTTAATGCGTATTTCTTTTTTTTATTTCTTCCTCTTTTTTTCCTTCTTTCCTTCCTCATTCTTTCATTCATTGATTTGTGGATTGAGAGGTCTGATTTTGGTTTTATACTTCATAGATATATACGTACCTACATATTTTTCTTTCATTCTTTCTCTTTCCTTCCTTAATTTTTCCATCCCTATTCCTTCCTTCATTCCTTCCTTCATATATTGACTAATAGTTCTGAGCTCGCTTTCTTACAGTTTATAAGTAAATGCGTACATCTCTTTTTCTTCTGTCTGCCTTTCTTTCTTCATTCCCTTCCCCCTCGTTCATTCATGGAGTAATATAAGTATGTCTTCCCTCCGTAATCCAGCATGGCCACCCACTCCATACATAACAACGCCTTCATATAGCATCATCCTGGCACGCCCTGGCAGTTTATATTCAAATGCTTACATCTTTTCCTTCTTTCTCTCTCTCTTCATTCACTACTCATTCATTCATAGAGTAAGAGAGTTCTGATTCCCTTGCTTCCTTCCTTCCTTCCTTCCTTCCTTCCTTCCTCTCTTCATGCATTCATTGAGTAAAGAGTTCTAATTCTTCCTTCCTTCCTTCCTTCCTCCTTCTTTCCTTCCTTCCTCTCTTCATTCATTCATAGAGTAAGAGAGTTCTAATATCCTCCTTAATCCTTCATGACCATCCATTCCCTATACATAACGACGCCTATATTCATCGCCATCCCGGCATCACCCAGCGGCAGTCTTTCAATTAAAGTATCATCAGTCTCCTCTCTCGCTGGGCCGCCGTGATTTGCCTTCCTCGTCCGCCCTCAGCCGCCTCTCATTTGCATGCCCGGCTAACGCTTTGTCGCTGTGTACGGTCCCCTTATCGGTGCTGGCTGGGCGAGGATGGGACGGAACTAGGCTGCGGAGGTGCCATTGATAACACACACACACACACACACACACACACACACACACACACGAGGACCCTTTGCCGCTAGTGTTCATCTGCTGCCCTTACGAGTGTGTGCTGTGTGGACTTTGAGGACCTGCGTTGCCGTGTGATAACGTGGTGTCTGGATAAGAGGATGTTTGTATTGGTTTATTCTAATGCCTATGGTGCGGGAGGCAGATGGGGAGCTGAACTGAGGCGCACACGAAGATGAGTCTCACCTTCTGCCACGTTAAAAAGGCAGGTAGAGGGAGACGTTGAGTGATAGTGATTAGTTTGGCTTCGATGGTGTTTTGATCCGATCCTCCTTAGGTTGCACTCACCCAAAAGTATACGTTGTGTAAGGGTATGCTCGTGCGTGGTAGATGGAGGAGATGCAAAGTGATGAGGTTAGGCTAGGTTACAGTGGTGGCTTGATCCGTTCCATCTTTCGCCGCACTGTCCTAAAGTCCATGTTAGTGCCGGAGTATTCTCGTAGTCATAAAGAGATAGGAGATGCATAATTAATACGTATGGAGATACGCTGAATGATAAATGATAATAAATGATGAGTTTATCTTAATGATGATATTCTCTCTCTCTCTCTCTCTCTCTCTCTCTCTCTCTCTCTCTCTCTCTCTCTCTAGATAGATAGATAGATAGATAGATAGAGAGAGAGAGAGAGAGAGAGAGAGAGAGAGAGAGAGAGAGAGAGAGAGAGAGAGAGAGAGAGAGAGAGAGAGAGAGAGAGAGATTAAGTTATTTACCATCCACTTTTCTTACATTTTACTCATTCAAAGATCTACAGGGATATTGTTTTCTGTATTGGTATATATGTCTCTTCGTATAGATATTGGTGTACGTTGATGTTATATACAAGTACAAAAAATATCCATTCAAAAGCATATCATTATTGTCGTATGTATATGATATGATTGACACGAAAAAGTTGGTATGTATAGTTGTGTTTGGTATATGAAAGCATGGATGAAAATATTGCTGGTTCATTTTTCCATTTTTTCCTTGTGTGTGGCAAGCTCGCCTCTTCCTCGCGTCCTCCACTCTGCTCCTCCCCTTGATATAATCCCTAAACCCATTTCCCTCTCGTTAATCTCTTCTCCCCATCCCTCTTATCGTTTTCCATCTCTTCACTCTCTTTCCTCGTTTCCATATCCTCCTCCTCCTCCTCCTCCTCCTCCTCCTCCTCCTCGTCGGCATTCTCCTCCTCCTCCTCCTCTTCTTCCTGTGTGAGAATTTGGTCATGAAACTCAACGCTGCTATATTCGTGTGATGTATTTCCTCTCCGATCGCACAAAACATTATCCGATATTGTCCCTGTCGCTGTGTGTGTGTGTGTGTGTGTGTGTGTGTGTGTGTGTGTGTGTGTGTGTGTGTGTGTGTGTGTGTCTGTGTGTGTGTGTGTGTGTGTGTGTGTGTGTGTGTGTGTGTGTGTCTGTGTGTGTGTGTGTGTGTGTGTGTGTGTGTGTGTGTGTGTGTGTGTGTCTTTACTTAGTTGTTGAATGCAGGATTTTAGTGTGTGTGTGTGTGTGTGTGTGTGTGTGTGTGTGTGTGTGTGTGTGTGTGTGTGTGTGTGTGTGTTTACTTAGTTGTTGAATGCAGGATTTTTGTTTGTGTGTGTGTGTGTGTGTGTGTGTGTGTGTGTTTAAGATTGTAAGTAATGCCGACCACTAAATTTACACACACACACACACACACACACACAAACACACACACAGCAGTAGCGGCACCGACAGGACGTGCCTGAGACAGCTCCTAGCCAAAGCAGTTTTCCAGCACTACATACGCAACGCAGAATCCACACTTATTCTACAAGGGACTTTTACAATCACAAGTGAACTGCAAAAGTGGCATGTGTACAAAGTGAAAGCAGCTTCTGCAGCCCAAGTAAGAAGTGAAATGGCTCAGCAACACCTAAACAAGGACTTGGAACAACTCGTTAAGGAAAAAGTGGACGCCGAGCTCGAGAGCCTGACTCCTGAATCCATCAAGGGGACCAAAACAGTGAAGGATGTGGTTGCCGCGGTCCTGCCAGGCATCGCGAATATCATATCTGTTGCTGTGTCTACTGCCGTGTCTACAGCAATAAAGGATTTCACAGAAAAATTGCTGAGTACATCTACTGAGACACAAAGGATTAACTTGCTACAACGCTACGCCTGTGACCGGCTGGAACAGTATACGAGGAGAGACAACTTGCGGATATTTGGATTAAAAGATGACCCAGAGGAGGACGAAGACATCCTACAGGCTAAAGTGATGGAGGTGGCTGCGGATGTAGGAGTTAAGCTCGAGGCCAATGACATCTCCATCGCGCATCGCTTGGGGAAAGTAGGTGAGGGAGGTAGGCCTGTGATAGTGTGATTTTGCCTTCGTGAGAAACGCAACGCAGTGCTAAGTAACAAGGAGGAGCTGAGAAAGAAACGGAAGAAAATATTCATCAACGAGGATTTAACACCTTTGAGGGCCACCATGCTCAAAATAGTTAAGGAACAGGCTGCAGTAAGTAATGTAACCACTAGAGATGGGAGGATTCTAGCATGGATGGCGGATAGGGACAGACCAGTTGAAATAACTACTCCTGATGAACTTGGCAAGGTGGGGATAACTTCTCCAGATTGGAAGAGGCTCAAACTAGATCATATAATCAAGTAGGGTCGAGTTGGAGTGCAGCACATCCAAGATGACCTACGCAATTCTGAGTATAAAGTTGTTACTACTCCCAGTACTATAGACGACACCGTACCCACACAAGCTGCACCCAGTACGAAGCACGTACAGATAACAGCGGGTACGCGCACTGATTCATCCACACAGACTACACTCACACAGACACGCCCACCCATACCTGATACTGTAGCACAAAATTTATGTACAATTAATTTATTATCATTTAATGTATGTGGCCTAAAATCAAAATTATTTGTGGACGAGTTTACTGGGCTTCTTAAATGTTATGATGTTATTTGTATGTCTAAGACTAAGTGTGATGATGCAGTTATGAACAATGTAAGTATTAAAATGAAAGAAACTGGGTATGACATTGTCTATAAGAACATATATGCTTTAAGCAGATTTAAGTCAGGGGGTCTACTAATTGCTATAAAAAATTATGTAAAATTTGTGTGGAAAAAAGTTCAGGGAGATTATGAGGCTTTATTGAGTATTTGTGTGAATGGAAGGAGTGTGGGACTAGAAAATGACCTGTTAATTACTTGTGCGTATATTCCACCCAGCCACTCGCGGTATGGTAAACCTGAAAATTTCGATGAGTTGGATAATCTTTTCTTGTCAAACAATGATGGATATCATATTGTTAGTGGTGATTTCAATGCTCATACCGCCACTTTCTCTGACATTGCCTCAGTGAGTGACGGTAATGAATTAGTAAATGATGTTAATGAATATATTTCACCAATAGAAGATATTTGTGATATTTTAAGAAAGGCAGGCTTTTTAGAGAACAGATGTAATCAAGACAACACCCCTGATAGAAATTCTTATGGTAAAAAATTGATAGAAATTTGTAAGAATAACAATGCAATTATCTTTAATGGGAGAATGGGTGAAGACCGTGGTATTGGTAAGTTTACTACCACTTGCAATACAGTCATAGACTATGTTATTGGTACTTGGAATGTTGTCCGATTTGTTAAGAGTTTTCGGCTGTTAGACTTTGAACCATTATATTCAGATGTTCATCGTGGTTTGCATATTTGTTTGGAATTTTTAGGTGTGGGAAGCAAAGCGCGCGAGACTGGCAATAAAATGAGTGAAGCAGTTTGTTTGAGGCCAGGCAGATGGAGAAATGAGCGGAAAATTGAGTATGAGAAAAAATATTGATAAGAGTAAGGTGAATGAACTTATAATGAATATTGACAAATTATCAGTTGATGATGTAAATGATCAGTTAAAGCGTGTCTTGATTGACCCTGCATTGAAAGTTTTTCCACAGTTTAGTAAAAAATATATAAAGAAGAGCAATAATGCAAATATGGGAGGGTATGACAAACAATGCTACAACAGCAGGAAAGAGTATCACAAGGCTAAGAATAAATATAACAGACAAAAGAATACTGTTACGTATACAGCTGTGATTAAAAAAGTAGATATTATAAAAGAGAACTAAAGAGGGTAAGGAATAAAGGTAATAGTAATATACTTCAGCAATTAAGAGCAAACAAAACTAAAGACGCAAAGGCATACTGAAGATTCTAAAAGAGCAAAGTAGAGAAAAATGATCACATACCACTCGATAAATTTTATGACCACTTTAAATTGCTCTACACAGAGGACGACGATAGTAATGCAAACGAGAGAACTGATTAGAAACTTACAGTGACGCTGACTCGCACTTAAGAACCCTATAACACATGCTGTAATAAAGCGTTGTACTGGTAAACTGAAAAACAGCAAGTCTCCTGGTAGTGACAACATCATTAATGAATATATAAAATGTACACAAGACTTACTCTGCCCTTTATATGTTGAACTATTCAATAAGATCCTTGACACAGGTGTCTTTCCATCGGAGTGGCTCACTGGCGTTATAATACCTCTTTATAAAAACAAGGGAGACGTTAATGATGCAAATAACTACCGAAGTAATACCCTTTTGAGCTGTATGGGGAAATTGTTTACGTCCATTCTTAACGACAGTCTCAAACAGTATTCCGACGATCAAAACATCATCAATGAAACACAAGCAGGCTTTCGTGAGGAATATTCCACACTGGATCATATCTTTTTACTCAAGTGCGTTGTTGACTTGTTTCGGTGGAAAATGATGAAACTATTTTGTTTATTTATTGACTATAAAAAGGCTTTTGATATGGTATGGAGGGAAGGTCTATGGTTTAAACTTGTAAATAATAGTGTTAATGGTAAGATACTGAATGTTATTCGTAGTATGTATTTTAATGTCAAGTCATGTGTGATGGTAGGCCAACAGTTGTCTGAAACATTTACCTGCAATATGGGAGTGAGGCAAGGTGGAAACCTATCACCATTGTTATTCGCTTTCTATGTTAATGACCTGCAGGGAAAACTTATAGAGTATAATTGTAGCTATCTTAATTTCAATGACCTTGTAAACACGTATCTCAGATTATTGGTGATTATGTACGCAGATGATACTGTTATTTTGTGTGATAGCGAGCAAAACATGAAGGTAGCTTTAGTATCACTTCACAGGTATTGTTTAGAGTGGAAATTAAAGGTAAATTGTAGTAAAACTAAAATAGTAATTCTCAGTAGGGGTAGAGTTGCAACCAGTAATTACAATTTCAAGGTTGGTGAGGAGGAAATAGAGGTAGTAAGAGAATATAAACACCTGGGTGTATTGTTCAGTTATAATGGACGGTTTAGGAAAGGGCAACTAGAACTTAAAGACCACGCAACTAAGGCCATGTATCCACTGATTGGGACTTCTAGAAAATATGATTTGCCATTTGATATACAATTAGAAATGTACAATAGTATGGTGGTGACAGTTGCGACTTACGCTTGCGAAATATGGGGTTATGACATTATAAGGGAACTGGAATCTTTACAGATGAGGTATCTTAAATATGTAATGTATGTACATAGGTATACAAGTACGGACATTGTATATGGGGAGTCAGGAATGTATCCACTGGAAATATGTATAAAATGCAGGATGATAAATTATTGGTCAAGGTTAATTACGGGAAAAAATACTAAGCTGAGTTACGTTATGTACACATGTTTATTGCACTTACATAATTATGTCTGGTACTTTTATATCGCCATGGTTGGACTGTATAAGACGTATATGTATTGAATGTGGTCTGTCAGGTGTATGGCAATCACAGACCATCAACAATGTTAAGTGGTTTAGGAAGACTGTTGAGCAGAGGTTGAAAGATTTATGGATATCAACTTGGTATAGGAATATAACAACAAAAGGCATATGTAGTAGTTACAGTATGTATAAAGAAATTTATGAGATTGAGGATTACCTTGTTAAACTAAGTAAAACAAACCGTATTAATAAAAGTAAGTTTCGCACAGGAAGTAACCGATTACCAGTTGTTAGTGGTAGGTACCGTGATATTAGAAGAGAAGAACGGTATTCTGATAAATGTAATGGTGAACAAATAGGGGATGAATATCACGTTATGTTTAAATGTGAAAATCAAGATGTTATACAGCTGAGAAACAAATACATACCAGAGCATTACAAAGTAAATCCAAATCACAGACAATATGTTAAAATGATGCAAGGCAAAAAATGTGCACATGCTAAGCAATTTGGCTCAGTTTATTAAATTAGTTCTGAGGCTGTTTAGATAAAGACTTAATGATATAGCTTGTTATACAGGGGCTGTGCTCCATACTTTTTTTTGTAAAAGTCTGAGCAATATATGCGTTCTATTCTATTCACACACACACACACACACACACACACACACACACACACACACACACAGCCCTGCAAGCTACACTGAACTTGTCATCATGGAGAATACTTACGCGCCGTGTCACATCCTATCCTTGAATGAGGAATCCTTGGTCTCGTAACCTGTTGGACTGTCCATCACACGCATCCTTTGCCTCCTTGTGCTCGGAGTGGCGGTGTTTCTTGAGTTTTTTTTCTTTTCCCTCATATTCTCTTGTGTTTTCTGTGTATGTGTCTAGAGGGCATGGATGAGAAACGTATTGTCAGACACTTTCGGCTTTAAACATCATTTGCTTCCAAAGGCCAAGTGGCTCGTATTTCTAGTCGCTTTCGGCTCTCACAGCAAAAATCTCCAGAGGACACAGAGGAGATTACTTGGGTTTTCATAAGTGTTTTTCAGGTTTTTTTTTTTTCGTTTTGCCTATGGCACCAGTAAGCTTTCTTGGTGGGCCATGGTGGTCGTCCCCAGTCCGTAATGACGCAGGGAAGTGTTTATAGTTGCGCCATCTTGCTTGGCTTTTGCTGCTACCCCTTGGAGCTCATCTTTGAGTCTCTTTTAGAGAGAATCTAGAGTCCGGGTTGATAGGCGGCCTTCAGGACAGCATGTGGGTAGTCTTAGGCCACTCGGCGATGACTATAATATTGCCAGCTTGGTTGTAGCAGCGGGCGTGACAAACTTTTGTCCTCCTGGACCCCGCGCCCGAACGCTGACCACTCAGCCACAGCCTCCCCATGGTGCAAAGCCTTGTCAAACTATCAGTAGGCTCATAAAACTACCCGTGGAAATACTAACACAACCTCTACAAAAACCTTATCTTATATGTGTGTTTAAAGCCCGCAACGTTTAAGAGTATGGCCAGTGAGGGACAGCCTTATGCTAGCGCGGACACCTTGGGAGCACTTTAGGTTTTTCATTGGTCGGGTTCTCATGAGGGTTTTAGCGTTAATGGTGCAGAAGCCTTGTCAAACTAACACTAGGCTCATAAAACTACACATGGAAATGTTAACAGATCCTCAAGAAAAGTCTTACCAAATGTTTAAGAGAATAATGGGGCAGTGAGGGAAGACCTAATGCACGTGCGGACACCTTGGGATCACTTTTGGGGCAGCCCGCGGCGCTGCACTCTTTGTTTACGGCCACCCGGGGGTTGGTGGGTCAGGGTGTCGGCGCGGAGGACACTCCAACCCATCGCCGTGCTGTAGTCAGTAGCCCGAATGGTAACTTCAAGTAACAGACTGTGGGACTTTGATGGTCAAGGGAGTTGTTGTTGTTGTTGTTGTAAATGTAGATGTTGTATGTATCTGTCTATGTGTGTGTGGGGGAGAGGGAGAGTCTTTGTGTGTGTGTGTGTGTGTGTGTGTGTGTGTGTGTGTGTGTGTGTGTGTGTGTGTGTGTGTGCAGGTTTTATTATAATGAACTAACTTTGCCTCGCATCTTAACACGCGTTGAAAAACAGTTTATAAAAGACGCGAACTAATACTTCTTAAGAGGTAAAACTCCCTAAAGACGCGTCCATAGGCGAGACGAGGACACGTGTGAAGGCGCTGCAAATCCCCGCTCGGGAGTATTATAAAAAGAAACAATGAAACAGCAAATATCATGTTACGACGGTTTGTTTATCTTATTTTATCTATCTGTTTATTTATATATTTTTTTTTATTGTTTTTAGTTTCTACTTTTATTTGGTTTTATTTGTGTATTTTTTTATTGTCCTATATTCTATTTTTATTTTATTTTTTATTTTATTTATTTACTTTATTTTTATTCCATTTATTTTCTTCTTCTCTTCTTTTCTTTTCTTCTATTTTTTTATGTATTTTTCTTTTGTACTAGTTGATTTTTGTTGTTCTTGGATCCTACGCAAGAAAGGCCGCACCATAATCCTTCCTCCTTGCCGTGCCCGGGGAAGGTAGAAGCGAAAGTACAATCGCCATAAGCCACTTAGTCTCGCTGTGTGTTGTGCCGGGCCGGCGGTGTGCTGCGTTGGGCGGACAAAGTAATAACGGCGGCGGGGAGGCAGCCTCGCAGCGGGCGGCAAATAAGTGTTGGTAAGGTAAAGTTGGGAGCATACGCTACAGCTGCGCGTGGCGGCGGTGCTCATCTCCGTCCCGTTGGCCCTTTGAGCGTGTGGGGGGAGAGAACCATTAACCCGACGCAGGGCCAGTGTGACATCCAGGTTACCACAGTTTACCTTCCCAGAGGGTCCCCAGGTAACATTTATCGACCAACCCGAAACATGAACAGCTGGGTGGGCTGCACGCTGACAGTCCAGGCCGGGATTCAAACCCAGGCCCGCAGATTCATAGTCATGGGTTTAAAATTCTCATCGTGGATTATGAAGAGGAGCGGAGTGAAACAGGACAGGAAATATAGAAAACAAGAAACCCTTAAATAATAGTAGTAAATTGACGTCGTTTATTAGAGTAAAGAAGGCAGGACTAAAAAAGAGGAGCATCATTCGAACTCTGAGGTTTAGTAATTTTTTCATCGTGGATTTATCAAGAGGAACGGAATGAAACGGAACAGGCAGAATACAGAACAAGAAATCCTAACTGATAGCAGTAAATTGACGTTTAAAAGCTACGAAGAAAAAGATAAAAGAAGGCCTTGCCATGATTTAGAATTCAGAGGTTTAATATTTTTTCATCAAGAATCAAGATATCCGTACATGGAATTTCAATTAGTCTTTAATATATAGTAGTAAATTGACGTCCTCTTATACAGTAAAGAGGGCAGGACTAAAAGAACAATAGGAGCATGATTTCAAATTCTAAGGTTTAATAATTTTTGTCGTAGATTTATGAGGAGGAAAGGAATGGCCCACGATCAAGAAACACATACAGCCCCAAAACGCTTCTAATTCCCCGTATTAAATGGACGTTTCATCTGTGACTCGATTTCCAACTCCAAGTAAAACTAGATAGCCGCGCCCTGTGACCAGCGAGTGTAATTCGTGGCTCTGGTTTTTACGTCCCTTTGTGTGACAGGCGGCGACACTTTCCCCCCTTGATGTGGCGGCCGTGGCTGTTTCTCTATCTGGCGGCCGGGTCTGTGGTCGGTGCTATCAGACGCTTCCTCCTCTCACATCAACAATTTCCAACGGTCAGAGAGAGGATCTATCGGGTTCTAATAAGTGTTTTTAAGTTCACGGTACAGAAGATGGGTCAAACTACAGCCAGGGACACAAAACTACCCCTGGAAATGGCCTAAGCTCCTACGAAAGCCTTGTCAAATATGTGTTTTAAAATATGGTCCTGTGTCTCCATCTAGCGGTGATATCTGGCGGCCGAGGTGGAGTTGGCGCCGCCGTGCTCTGTGTGTGTGTGTGTGTGTGTGTGTGTGTGTGTGTGTGTGTGTGTGAAGTTCAAGGGGCAGCACCCTGCCTGGTCAAACTCTTTCGTCTCTGCCAATCAACATCTACCTTTCCTTCCTGCTGGAAGTATGCCTTTGTACAGCCTGTGCCTAAGAAGGGTGACCGTTCCAATCCCTCAAACTACCGCCCTATAGCTTTACTTTCCTGTCTATTTAAAGCTTTTAAATCAATCCTTAACCGGAAGATTCAAAAGCACCTTTCCACTTCTAACCTTTTATCTGATCGCCAGTATGGATTCCGCAAGGGCATTCTACTGGCGATCTTCTTCTCTCAACTGACTCTTGGTCATCCTCTCTTAGCCGTTTCGGTGAAACTTTCTCAGTTGCGCTAGACATATCGAAAGCCTTCGATAGAGTCTGGCACCAGTCTTGCTTTCTAAACTGCCCTCTTTCGGATTCTATCCCTCTCTCCGTTCCTTTATCTTCAGTTTCCTTTCCGGCCGTTCTATCTCTGCGGTGGTAGACGGTCACTGCTCTTTCCAAAAACCTATCAACAGTGGCGTTCCACAGGGCTCTGTCCTATCATCCACTCTCTTCTTGTTATTCATCAATGATCTTCTTTCCATAACAAACTGTCCTGTCCACTCATACGCCGACGACTCCACTCTGCATTATTCAACTTCTTTCAATAGAAGACCATCGCAACAGGAAGTACACGACTCCAGAGTGGAGGCTGCAGAACGCTTAACCCCAGACCTTGCTATCATTTCCGATTGGGGCAGAAGGAACCTTGTGTCCTTCAATGCCTCAAAAACTCAATTTCTCCAGCTATCAACTCGACACAATCTTCCAAACACCTATCCCCTATTCTTCGACAACACTCAGCTGTCACCTTCTTCAACACTAAACATCCTCGATCTATCCTTAACTCAAAATCTCAACTGGAAACTTCATATCTCCTCTCTCGCTAAATCAGCTTCCTCGAGGTTGGGCGTTCTGTATCGTCTCCGCCAGTTCTTCTCCCCCGCGCAGTGGCTCTCCATATACAGGGGCCTTGTCCGCCCTCGTATGGAGTATGCATCTCACGTGTGGGGGGGCTCCACTCACACAGCTCTTCTGGACAGAGTGGAGTCTAAGGCTCTTCGTCTCATCAGCTCACCTCCTTCTACTGATAGTCTTCTACCTCTTAAATTCCGCCTTGATGTTGCCTCTATTTCTATCTTCTATCGATATTCCCACACTGACTGCTCTTCTGAACTTGCTAACTGCATGCCTCCCCCCCTCCCGCGGCCCCGCTGCACACGACTTTCTACTCATGCTCATCCCTATACTGTCCAAACCCCTTATGCAAGAGCTAACCAGCATCTTCACTCTTTCATCCCTCACGCTGGTAAACTCTGGAACAATCTTCCTTCATCTGTATTTTCTCCTGCCTATGAATTGACCTCTTTCAAGAGGAGGGTATCAGGACACCTCTCCTCCCGAAATTGACCTCTCTTTCGGCCACCTCTTTTTGATTCTTTTTTGGGAGCAGCGAGCAGCGGGCTTTTTTTTATTATTGATTTTTTTGTGTGTGCCTTTGAGCTGTCTCCTTTGTTGTAAAAAAAAAAAAAAGTTGTATGGATTTTGTATTAAAGTGTACCAAACCAGGTTAATGATACACACACACACACACACACACACACACACACACACACACACACACACACACACACCAGAAGCCAGGCACGCGTGATGTTCGGGAAATGTTCTAATCGTGTTCGCATCTTGTCGGGGGGTCGGAGTCTGTCACCCGGCTTGTTCAGAATAGCTCCCGACAAGTCAGCTTACAGGTTCACAGCGGCGGAACTTAGCCTGAACAAGTTCCCGACGTGGAGACACACACCTAACCTTACTCTCGAAAAGTTCACACGAGAGGAGGAGGAGGAGGAGGAGGAAGAAGAAGAAGAAGAAGAAGAAGAAGAAGAAGAAAAGAAAAGAAAAGAAAAGAAAAGAAAAGAAAAGAATGAGCAAAAACATGGAAACATGGACTAGCAGGCAGCAGAAAGCCTGTTGGCTCATTATAAGGCTGCCTGCTTTCAGTGATTTAATCAATCCGTTAGTCGTAGGAGTGGCTTGCAGGGAAGGATTAAAGCACTTGTGTACCTACTCTTGGATACGTTCAGTTCACCCCCGATGCAGCAAAGTGGCGATCAATGCGTTTCTTGAAGGAGTTGATTGTCTCTGCGCTAACTACTTATACAGGAAGGCTGTTCCAGTGGCGAACAACTCTTTTCGAGAAATAACTCCTGCCGATGTCGGTATTGCATCGCTTTGCTTGAATTGTTTTTCCATTGTTTCTTGTCCTCGGGTTTCTTTGTGGTGTGAAGAGTTTGGAGTGATCAGCATTGCTGAGCTTGTTCAGAAGGAGGAGGAGGAGGAGGAGGAGGAGGAGGAGGAGGAGGAGGAAGGAAGGAAGGAAGGAAGGAAGGAAGGAAGAAGGGAGGGAAGGAAAAAGAACACACACACACACACACACACACACACACACACACACACACACACACACACACACACACACACACACCTGACAGTTGTATGGTTAATTATAGTTATAAGATTATGTATTATGTATGTATTATGTATTGTGTCTATGGTTATGTGTATATTATTATTGGTGCTCCCATCTCTCGTAATAACGTACTTTGGAAGGAGATAAAACATGTTATAACACGTTTTAATCACCTAGAATTTGTCTTTCCAGGTGAGTGATGCAAGGTGTGAGGGTGTGGAGGCAGCGGATGTGGGTAAGTGTTAATGGTGTGCTGTGTGGTTGATTGGGAGGAGGTGGAGGATCAGGAGAAGGAAGAAAAAGAAGAAGAAGAAGAAGGAGGAGGAGGAATAGGTGGAGGTGGGGGTGGAGCTGGAGGAAAAGGGAGAGGAAGAGGAAGAGGAGGATGATTACATAGGAATACATAGGAAGAACAGACACCAGAAGACCTATCGGTCTATGTCTGTTTACTACCGCTACTACTAGTAATCTACGTGTTGAAGGACAGGACATAAAAGATGAAGGCTCCTCCCCACCCACCTCTCCCTCCGGCAACGTGTCGGCAGGAAATAGTTAGAAGAGAACACCATGTACCTTTAAGGAAGAAAGGGACATGGAAATTTTACAGTAAAGAGAGAAATAAGAGGAAATTACTACCCTTAACTTACACTACTGGTAACCTAAGCTGTGGGGGAAAACGACTTCATCACATAAGAACATAAGAACATAGAAACACAGGGAGACTGGAAGAGGCCTAGTGGCCTACACAGGGCAGCCCCAGAATCCCCCCTAATACTCACGATGGGTGAGGTGTAGTTTCAGGGGCACAGGTGGAGGCTTGATCCTCATTTTACCGGCGGTACTATGCACGCACCAGTACCCTGTCACCTTACTGCACCCACACCTCACTCCACCTGTTATGCGGACATTAGCTGTTGCTTTACTCTATTGTTAACTTACGCTACCCTCAATCTAGGTTGTGAGGGAGAATAATATGGATTTAGGTTGAGGTCTTTCTGCAATCTGTCTGAAAACATGCGAAGAAGGGTCAGTATAATCTTATATCCCTGAAGTACTTATCCAATGAAGACTTGAAGCTATTGATACTCTGTGCGCTAACTACTGACGGTGGGAGTCTATTCCAGTGATCGACGACTCTATTATTGAAAAAAACTTCTGCGCACCAATGTGTTACATCGGTCTCCCTTTAACTTCATACCGTTGCTGCGTGTTATTGTGTTGGTGTCTCACTGAAATAGACTATCTGGGTAAATGTTGTCGAATCCATTAAGGATTTTGAACACTTCAATTAAGTCCCCTCTCATCCTTCGCTTTTTTAGGGAAAAAATATCTTAACGCTTTAAACGCTCGTCATATGGCAAATTTCGGAGCGCTGGAATTTGTTTGGTTGTTCGTCGCTGTATCTTTTCTAGCAAAACTTGATCTTTGATATAGTTCGGTGACCAGAACTGAACGGCGTATTCTAGGTGTGGTCTTACAAATGCTAAATATAATCTCTTCATAAGTTCGGGTGATTTATAATCGAAGTTTCTTGAGATTAATCCTAACATCATATTGGCTTTTTTACTCGCTGCAGAACATTGATCACTCATTTTAAGAGTGTTACTGATAATGACACCAAGATCTTTTTCTTGTTTTACTTCGCTGAGCTCATGTCCTTGAATCTGATATTTAAAGTTAGGATTTTTTTCACCTATGTGCATTACTTTACATTTATCTACGTTAAAACTCATTTGCCATTTTTCGCTCCAGTCGGCAAGTCTTATTAAGTCTGATTGAATATTCTCGCAACTTTGACTGTTCATTACCGTACCTCCTAATTTGGTGTCGTCGACGAATTTGGCTACTTTTGATAGGATATCAGTTTCTAAGTTGTTCATGTAAATTATGAATAGTGTTGGCCCCAGGACCAGAACCTTGGGGCACGCCACTGGTCGGTGAGCCAGTCATGAATCCACGCACTTAGATGGTCGTTAATACCGTGGGAACGCAGTTTAGAAATAAGCCTAACGTGAGGAACTTTATCAAACGCTTTCTGAAAATCTAAGTAAATTACGTCATATGGGCTTCGGGCGTCCCAACATGTATAAACATCGTTGAAAAAGGTTAATAGGTTGTTAAGGCAAGACCGACTATTTCGAAATCCATGCTGACTCTCAGTTATCAAATCATTTGTTTCAAGGAAAGTGATCATTTTGTCCCTGATTATTTTTTCGAATAGTTTAATTAGGACAGACGTAAGGCTGATGGGACGATAATTACTGACTACATTCTCTCAACACGCGAGGAGATAAATTGTCGGGGACCGGATATTTATTTGGATCTATTTACTGCAGGTACGCACGCACTTCGCTGATATCAATGTCGGTCAATGCAAGCTTATGTTCTTCAGGGCCTTGAAAAATTTTCTTCGGGGCTGAGATCGATGTCATGTTCTCTTTTGTAAATACGCTACTAAAGGTTGAATTTAGGACCGACGCCATGCCTTTATCATCACTAATCGTATTGCCACTTAATAGTAGTGGGCCGATATTATTATTAACAGGTTTTTTTTGTTTCATATGTAACTGAAAAATAACCTGGGATTTTTCTTAGCATCGAGTGATATTTTCATCTCATAATCGCGTTTCTGTTTTCTGATTTTCCTTTCTCACTCTCCCTTGACATTGATGTAATTAGTATGATCCTGTGAATTATGTGACAGTTTATATTGCTTATACAGTTTTCTTTTTTCGACGATGATTTTTTGTAGATAATTATTCATCCACAACGGTTTTTGATTATCAGTCCTTCGTGGCTTGAGTGGAATGAATTTATTTACGCTCGCTGTGATTTGTACAGTAAAACGATTATACATTTCTTGAACGCTGACGTTGTTGAGCAAATGATTCCAATTTACTGAAGCCAGTTCTCTTTTTAGGTCCATAAAATTTGCTTAACTATAATTAGGTATTAAGAGTGAGTTTGCTCGTGCTTTTGTTTCAATATTCAGAGCACATCTTATTATGTTGTGGTCGCTGCTTGCAAATGGCTCGCCTACCTCACAGGTAGTTATGAGATGACTATCGGTCGCGAGGATTAAATCAAGAATATTATTTCCGCGTGTCGGCATGGTAACCGTTTGATTAAGAAATTAATTTTGTGCAAAGTTAATTAATCTCTCGCCTTCTCTGTCGCCAGAAAGTGCATTCCAGTTAACGGAGGGGTTATTGAAGTCACCGCATATTATTGCATTTTTATTTCTGATAACGCTGTTTATCTCTGCGTAGAGATTTCCATCAATGTCTTCATTTGATTTAGGAGGTCGGTAAATTACGCCCAGAACATACTTTTCATTATTGATCGTTGCTTGTACATACAATGAATCATAAGACTCTGTTTCGGCAATGTTTAGCTGAATGACTTCTAAATTATTTTTCGCATATATTATTACACCTCCTTTTTTGTGTAAATCGACACTTAGTAAACGCATTGTAACCATTTATAGCTACTTCACCTAAGTGATGTTTATCGAGCATATTCAGCCATGTTTCCGTGATCATAATGAAGTCGGGTTTTTCAGTAATTGCATGTATTATCAAGTGGCTACGCTTCTGAATGATGCTACGGCCATTTACGTAAAAGATGTTTAATTTATTCGTCGAGTGTGCGCCATCTATCAACTGTCGTGTCACTGGAATAGCGCGTCAGACCTGACTATCCTCAATTACCCCTACCTCACCAACCACCTGCGTGGCTGTTGACCTCACTGCTACCTCAGTACCCATCACCTGTGGGTCTGGTGACCTGACATCCTGCGCAGAACTGTACACCTGCGGCCTGACCTCACTATCAGGGTGTGGTTTCCTCCCGGCTAAGCCGGAAGCTACCTCACCTCATTGCTGCACCTGTCTTAGCTCTTTCGAAATTTCCTCCTCTAACACTCTGCCTAGCCTCGCCTTGCCCACACAATTTAGATGAAGGCCATCGTTAGCAAACAGGCTTCTGTCATGAATAAAATGATCCCATACGTCCACAAACATGACTCCCTTACTACTACACTTGTTAGAATCGGTGCAGAGGAGGATGACTAAGATGATTCAGGGGTTGAGAAACTTGCCATACGAGGAAAGACTCAAACAGTTAAACTTGCATTCTCTAGAAAGGCGAAGGGTGCGTGGAGACATGGTCGAGGTTTATAAATGGATGAAGGGCTTTAATAAGGGAGACATTCATAAGGTTTTGTTGGTTAGAGAACCGGGTAGGACACGAAGTAATGGGTTTAAACTGGATAAATTCAGATTCAACAGGGACATAGGCAAAAATTGGTTTACTAACGGGGTGGTGGATGAGTGGAATAGGCTTAGCAGTCTTGTGGTGAGTGCCAATACAATTGTCACATTAAAAAATAGACTAGATAAATTCATGGACAGCGATATTAGGTGGGGTTAGATACACGGGAGCTTAGGGTCAAAGGAGCTGCCTTGTACAGGCCTACCGGCCTCTTGTAGACTCCTGCGTTCTTATGTTCTTATGTTCTTATGTACACAAATCCTTGACACGTTCGTTAATCCCCAGCATTCTACTGAGAATGAGGGAGTTAACATCATGGCGGGGGAGCAAACCACACACTACAGAACGTCTCCTGCTTTCTCTTAGTTTTCCGACAAATTTCCTATATTTGTCAACAATTTCCTCTGATCTACCTTTCGCTACATTGTTTGTTCCTACCACGTAGACAAACATTGTCTCCTCTGAGGTAGTAGCGACTAAGTCGTCAACCTTCTCAGCTACGTCCTCAATTCTGGTTCCTGGGAAGGAGGAGGAGTACAAAGTACAAAGGAAAAGCAAACAGCAACAGACCTCTTGGTCCTAACTAGGCTGTTTGTTGTTGCTACCAACTACTCTAATCTACGAGTCAGAGACACAGGACAGCAAAGGCGAAGGCTCCTCCCACCAGTCCCTCCAGCCGAGGCTGGCATGGAAAGGAAGAATACCATATAATATAGAAAAACTACAATGGAATTTTACATGGACAGAAGGAAGATCATACACGACAACTAAGCTAACACTACTCTCTGTTAGACCGGAGCAAAATAGCGGATGTTCGGGTTAGCATCTAAATATTTGTCCAGTCGGTTTGTGAACGTGCAAATAGCGACGTTTCGAGGCAGACCATTCCATACATTGATGACACGGTTGAAGAAGAAGTGCTTTGATTCACTTGAGTTGAAACGCTTCCTCGTTATTTTGTATCCATTGTTTCTTGTTACACTTGATTGAAAGACTGTAAAATAATCATGAACATTAACGTTGTCGAATCCCTTGAAAATTTTAAACTCATCTATAAGGTCACCTCTCAGCCTGTGCTGTGATAAGCTGAATAAGTTAAGTTCTTTAAGTCTGTCTTCGTACGGTTTATTTCGCAGTCTAGGGATCATTTTCGTGGCTCGACGCTGCCCCCTCTCGAGTTTATCAATATCCTTTATGTAATAGGGAGACCAAAACTGAACGCAATACTCAAGATGTGGGCGAACTAGCGAATTGTACAATGTCAATATTACTTTTTCTGATTTGTGTTCAAATGTACGACCAATAAATCCAATCAGTTTGTTGGCAGTTTTTACTACTTCTGTGCAATGTTGACTCAGTTTGAGATCGTTCGAAATTATTACTCCGAGATCTTTTTCTTTGTTGGCTTCAGAGAGTTGCACTCCGTTAATTTGATTATGAATACGATCGTTGTTGATTCCGATATGCATAACCTTGCACTTTTCAATATTGAAATGCATTTGCCATGTTCGTGCCCAACTACTTAAACGTTCGAGATCAGCTTGGAGGTGTTCTTTATCCATTGTCGTAGTGACTCTGCTGGCTATTTTTGTGTCGTTGGCAAATTTCGATATTTTACACGATAGCCCCTCGTCAATGTCATTTACGTACACTAAAAACAGAACAGGTACTAACACCGACCCCTGTGGAACACCGTTTCTGACATCTCGCCAGTCAGATGATATACCATTCATAACAACTCTTTGTTTACGGTCGGTAAGCCAGTCTTTGAGCCAATTATGAATATTACCAGGTATACCGTGAGCTTGCAATTTACTGAGGCGGTTGTGAGGGACTTTGTCAAATGCTTTCTGAAAATCCAAATATGCAATGTCTACTTATTGACTTTCATCGTATACATTAAAGATGTAGTTGAAAAAATCGAGAAGGTTAGTCAAACAGGAACGTTTGTTTCGAAAACCATATTGCGAATCCTTAATTAGTCTGCTATCTTAAAAAAAACTTTACCATTTTTTCGCGAATGATTGTCTAAAATTTTGCACCCGATTGACGTTAGAATGATCGGTCGATAATTACCTAGTTGGGACTTATCGCCTTTTTTAAAGATAGGAGTTATGTTAGCGAGTTTCCATTCTAGTGGCACTTATCCTGTGTTTAGCGACTTTGAGAATATGCTCAGGAGGGGCTTGCTGATCTGATGTTTTGCCTCTTTAAGAATACGCGGGGATATTTTATCAGGGCCGGGCGTTTTGTTTACTTTGATATTGTCGATGATTCGTACTGTATTACTTTCTACAGTGTCGCTAATACTACTCAAGGATGTGTCATCAATATATCTAGGGGCTTCCGGTTGCCTTTCGGATAAGATTTCTTCTGTAAAAACGGAGGCAAAAAAATCATTCAATATGTTAGCGATATCTTTATCATCATTCCTGGATTCGCCATTTACAGTTGCTATTGGGCCAATACTGGTGGTGAAAACTTTTTTATTTCTTACGTAGGCAAAAAAATCTTTAGGATTTGCTTTAGGAGGAGGAGGAGGAGGAAGAGGAGGAAGAGGTGGAGGAGGAGAGGAGGACAACATAAATAGGAAATTATTAAACGCTTTTCGTGTGTGTGTGTGTGTGTGTGTGTGTGTGTGTGTGTGTGTGTGTGTGTGTGTGTGTGTGTGTGTATTTCTGTACACACATTTTTTCGCAGCTTCAAAACTTTCCCAAATTTCAACTTTTTTCTGTCTTTTCGGCATCGAACAAAAGATTGATATCACCAAAACTTTCCCTCACTGTCAGCGCCTTCGTATTTTTTTCTTTTATATATAGACGAATCGAAGCATCCTCTCTCTCTCTCTCTCTCTCTCTCTCTCTCTCTCTCCCCCCCCCCCCCCCCCCCGTGCGATGGTTCTCTCCCAGGTATTAAAAATCTTCAATATCGAGTTTTCAAGCCTGACCCTTCCGGCGATGTACCTTGCAAGTCCCCGATCAAACCTTTCCGTCTTTACGTATCAAATATCGTTTTTCTCGTGCTGGAAATTAGTTATACACACCCGTATCCTCAGAACAAGCTTCCTATATTTTAACAATGGGCAGCAGTGATATCGTTCTGTCATTTGTCCGCAATGAATGACTTTAAACGAGTATCCAGGGAAGTGTAGAGGTCGATGCTTGTTAGTAGCGATAGAGCTCTTGCCCCTTTGTGTGTGTGTGCCCTTGTGTGCTCATGGGATGCCTTAGCAGGCAGACCATCAGGACAGAAGCACTATACTCTAAGGGCGTTGGCAAAAACTCAACCAGCTCTGCAAAACATTGAAGAACGAAACTCATAGGAAGTCTGTAGCCCTGGATTGGTATTCTCAGACGCTTTCGCCTCTCACATCAACGATTTCCAAAGGTCAAAGAGGTGATCAATCGGGTTCTAATGAGTGTTTTTATAGGTTCACGGTACAGAAGAAGGGTCAGCGTACCACCAGGGCCATTTAACTAACCCTGGAAATGTCCAAAACTCCTACGAAAACCGTGTCAAATATGTGTGCTTGCATGGGCGCGGAAGAGTTTGAGTATGGCCTCTGATTAGCTGGTGTTTTGAGGAAGACGGAGAAGGAAGAAAAATAAGTAACACTAGTTTATTCTCTTCTCGCTGGCAAAAACTTCAGCATTGTCAAAAAAAAAAAAAAACGAAAATCAAAAGAAATCTTCATCCCTGATTAGCTTAAGTTTTTATGGGCGAAGGTTGGGAAGGATGGAAAATACAGGGTCTTCTGAGGGTGAATCTGTACGCACGAGACTCGGGGAGGCAGAGCCTTCCCTTGTGATGGAGGCGACAAGGCTGCCTTCTGGGTGCAGGCGAGGCGGGAAAGATGGGGTAAAAAGTTTGAAGTATTTTGGCGAGGCGCCGGAGGTCACTAGGAGAGTTAGAAACGGTAAGGTGCTGACACTCCTTGTTCCGGAAAGTTTGGAGAGTGTCGAAAAGTAGATTGGGCTCGATTTTGGGGAGAATATTACGGAGTTACTGATTTTTTAACTGCCTCTCTCTTTTATTGGTCTATACTTGTAAGGAAAGTTGTATTGTCTTTTTCTTTTTAGCTACTAGATATGCGCTTTTAATATAATGGAGCTCATACGCCTGTAGCAGACGCTCAGCTGTGAACGCTTTGGCCCAAACGGAAGAGTGTGTGATACAGAACAGTGGTCAGTAAAGGAGGTGCTGGCAAGTTAAGAGCACGGTGTCTTCTCTTACCTTTCTTTCATTTATAGGTCACCATGGAAAGTTGTATTGGGCTATCTAGCTCCCAACCATACACCTGCACCAGACACTCAGCTGTGAGTGCTCTGCCCAGAAAGAACAGTGTGTGATTAAGAACAGTGGTCAGTAAAGGAGGTGCTGGCAAGTTGAGAGCACGGTGTCATCTCTGAATTGCCTTTCTTGTATAAGTTACCAAGGAAAATTGTATTGGGTTTTCTGGTTGATGGATAGACGATTGTACCCGACGCTCAGCTGTAAATGCACTGCCCAGACGGAACAGTGTGTGATATAGAACAGTGGTCAGTAGATGAGGTGCTGGCAAGTTGTGGGCAGCGTCACTAACTTGGTATTGATGGAAAACATTACTCGTGGCGACACAAACACCTCGACGCTCCACCACACGCCTCATGTGTTTATTTTTATGTCCTTTGTTGTGGGAAGAATCTTTTATCTCCGTCCCTCAAGTTCACAATGAAAGAAAAGTTGTTAGAAAAAGATGTCTATTGAAAGAGAGAGAGAGAGAGAGAGAGAGAGAGAGAGAGAGAGAGAGAGAGAGAGAGAGAGAGAGAGAGAGAGTTTCCTCGTTTGTTGTTACCATCATTCATAGTACCTCTATATAAACAGAGGTCTACCACATGAGGTCGTTCAGTGACACGCGGCGCACTGGTGCTAGCCTGTCTGGGTCACGGCGCCACCGACCCGCCAGCCAGCACAGGTGATGGCCGTCCACGATGGGAACCTTTTTACCTGTGTTTCCGGCCCCGTAATGGTTCCATGAAATCCCGAGCACTTAAAGTATTTACCGGGTCGTGAAGGCATAGTTTTGGAGCGTAATATCGGGAAACGATTTTGCGGAGGCAATGAACTATGTAGCGAATATCAAGCAGATTTTTTGACACGAAAGTAACGGGTAATGTTTAGCGAGGCAAGTGTTTGTTTTGAAATGTAAATAAATGTAGGTTTGTGGCAAATGCAGGAAGTGGAGACAAGTTAATGCTGTTTGGTGTGTATAGGAGTATTTATTTATATACTTATTTATTTATTTTGCCACGTGAGCAACGGATGATCTTCAGCGATGCAATGTTTATTTCTAAGTGTAAATAAATGCGGGTTTCTGACAAATTTAGGGAGTGGAGACAAGTTAAGGCTGTTTGGTGTGTGTGTATTTATTTATTTGTTTATTTATTCTTTTATAGGGCGTGCTGTTCTATTTCAAATGGTAAGGTTTGGGCTCCTTGCGACAGTATCATGATCAGGAACATTGATACCCGTGTTCTTAAACGCCCCGCGCCTCGGTTCGCCTGTTTGAAAAGACTCTCGTAAAAGTTCCGGGCGTTTTCATGGAATGTTTTATGTTCATAGTGATAGTTTGACACGGCTTTCGCGTCTTGAATGAGAAAATCACCCACGACAACCCGGTTAGTCTTCTCTGTGGCCTTGAAGAATAGTCGTAATGGGAGCACGGTACGTTTAGGAATATGAACCTCAGTCTGTCTTTTTATATAACACAGACACGGAACTTGATAATAAAACACATGCTAACCGGCTTGAATACACGGGATTACCATTGCGAAACACGTCTTGGGTCGGTAAGTGGCTTGATTGTGGAGTTCCTGAGCGTGAAATTCAGTCTGTGAGAAGTGAAACATTCGAGTCGGGTCACTGCGAGGCAAGGCGGGTGGGAGGCGGGTAAGCAGTGTGGCAGCGCTTCGTTTTGCATGGCCTCGCCCCCGCCACGCCAGGCATATCAGGGCGGGCTGCATATACCCAGTCTCTCTACGGGTTTGTGGTCCCTGAGTGAAGACGCTCGGCTGTAGCTTCGAAACTATCCACGGGGCATTCTGGAAAATACCCTCATTGTAATTCCTTTTCAAAGTTACCCTAAATGTACTACTTCTAAACCTAACCAAACCTTTCCTGACCTAACCTAACCTAGACTGAGCTTGCCTAACCTAACCTGATATAACATAAACCTGAGCTAATCTAACCTGAGCTAATCTAACCTAACCTAGGCTAACCTAACGTAACCTAACCAAACGAGCTAACCGAACGTAACTTAACCTAACGTAACCTTCCCTGTTCAAGAGTGGGCACCCCATATCATTAGGTATATAGGAAATACCTTAACCACTGGGTGCTCTGGAAAATACTCTCATTTTAGTTCCCACTCAAAATTTCCTCATATGACTACAACGAAACCTAACATAAGCCATCCTAACCTAGCCTAACGCAACCTGCCCTGTTCAAGAGTGGGCGCCACATACCAGTAGAGATTGGGAATATGCGGGCTGACTGGCCGAGGGTCGACACTCAGATGAACGGTAATTTGATCCGGGACTCACAGGTGTTGCTCGTTGCTGGCCTGAATGGGACGAGGCTCTGGACATGATGGCTTGGTGCTGTGAGGGAGGGCCGCTACGGAAGCCAAAGTAGAGGGGGGAGGAGGGAACCTGTCCTTCGTAATGGTTACTCTTTATGTTTAGTGAGCGTATCAGTGTTCGGTGGGGCAGTACACGGCTCAGCACTGCATGAGGCTGTACAAGGGAGGGGGACAGCCTGACATTATCCTTCATAATGATAACTCTTCTTCTTAGTGAGATCTTCAGTTTTCTGTGAGGCAGTACAAGATTTAGTTCTCTGTTAGGCAATATATTAGGAGCAGCGTTTAGCGGGCTTTTTTTTCTCCACTTGTTTTATGCCCTTGAGCTGCTTCCTTTCCTGTAAAAAAAATGTACAAGGTTTAGTCCTCTACTAGGCAGTGCAAGTAGTGCTCTATGAGGCAGTACGAGTTGTGATGTAGACTCAGCTCTCACACGTACTAACTTCTCTTCTCTGTTGGATCGGTAATGATGTAAAATATCTCTCGTCGCCCCGCCGCAGCAAGTTTTGACGTCTCGCCGAGGCCGCCCGCTGCCGATCATTGTTTATTTCTTTTGGAGTTGGAGTGATCCATCAATTCTTAGTAACACAACGAAGCTTTCTGTCTTTACTATTGTTTTTACAGCAATGGGAGAAGCTCAAGAACAACAAAAACGGAAAACAAAAGCCCGCTAAGCAATGTTCCAGCAACAAGAGTACTGAGCCCGTATTCTCAGACGCTTCCGCCTCTCACATCAACAAGCTTCAAAGGCCAAAAAAGTGATCAATCGCGTTCTAGTAAGTGTGTTCTTAGGATCACGGTACAGAAGAAGGGTCAGAAAATTACCCATGGAAAGGCCCACAACTCCTACGAAAGCCTTGTCAAATGTGTGTGCCTAAGCGCCGAAATGTTTAAGAATATGACCCCAGAACGAGTGGCCAGAAGAGAGGTCACTGCATGTCAGTTGGAGAGGTGTCTTGATACCACCGTTGCCATATTATCGTACTCAGAGCACAGTATTTACCTGTCTCTGACGCCTAACTATTGCCAAGAAACATCAGGCTCTAACTCTTTTAAGGATAAATATAAATGAGTTTCGTTACTGGAGCCCAGAAGACAGTTTTGGGGTAGGAAGTCGGGAAATATAAGCGGCTGAGTACGATAATCTGGCAACGTTGCTTGATAATCCCTTCACGTTCAAGTTCAAGTCCAATGCAGGAGAAAATACAGACAGAGGGAGGCTATTCCAGAATTTACTAGCGAAAAGGATGAAAGACTTGAGATGCTGCATGGTGAACTCTTGCATAAGGGATTCGGGCGGCATGGGGGTGAGCTAGAATAGAAAGTCGTGAGTGTCGGCAGCTGCCTCTCACCGCGTCGTGCCTGTCAGTCGTGAGGTGCTTTGGTTGGGGCAGGTCGTAGCCTCGGCCAAACGTGACAGTGTATGTAACAGAGAGAGAGAGAGAGAGTGAGTGAGTGAGTGTGTGTGCGTGCGTGCTTGTAGATATTTATTTCCCCGCTATTCCGATCATTTTTGCCTCACGAAATTATGGACGTCCGCGGCGGGGCTTAAAATTTACTGGCGACTTACAATGGGCGGGACACTGGATGGGTAATACTCCTCTCTGTATCAGAACCGGCGGCTGAGGGCGTGCTTGTGCGCCTTCTGTTGTGGAGTGGTGGAAGAATTGTATTTTTTTCGATCCATATGTTTTTTCTCTCTCCACCCATCAGAGACTCAAGGGCTAATGCGACGGAGATGAGCACCGAGGCCACGCGCAGCAATGTGATCATATGCCCCTTATTTATCTTTTTTTTTTTTTTTACTCTTTTGTCCACTCGTCTGTATTCTCTGTTATGGGGCAGATAAGCTTTTTTTTTTTTTTTGCTTGAGCTGCTTCCTTTACTGAAAAAAAATCTATGTATACTTATTTTTTTTTGGCGGTTTTGAACATATATATTGACCTTCTTTACTGAGTGTAGGAAGAACTTAACATTTTTCTATCTGTATACATCATTTCCTCTCTCTATCTATCTATCCATCTCTTTGTCTGTCTCTATATATAGCAATTTCTCTCCCTCCACACATTAGCTTTATATACTTAACGTGGCGGAACATTAAGTGGTGCAAAGTTCCACAGAGGAAATCTTCAGTCACTTCTTCGGCGTCTTTTTATTTCCTTCCATTCTTGCATTCATCGCTACGGAAAACTCGAGGCCAGCGAGTGATCTTCAAAGCTCAGTTCGCGCCCCATCCAAGCAGCACCGGGTCCCAATAGCCTAGTTTCCCTTGTGTCGCCTCTTCCTCACGAGCAAAGTAAATGCCAGTCCGCGGGATGCACACAACTCTTCGTGCTGTGAGGAGGCTCGGGAATGGGTCGCGAGGGTGTTGCTTTCAGGAGAACCAGGAGGCGGTGGGGAGAGTTTGGAGGACACAGAACTTTGGGTTGATATTCTCAGACGCTTCCGCCTCTCACCTCTCACATCAACTATTTCCCAGGGCCGAAAAGGAGGTCAATCGGGTTCTAATGAGCGTTCTTTTAGGTTCATGGTACAGAAGAAGAGTCACACTACCACTACGGCCATAAAACTACCCGTAGAAATGACCCGAACACCTACGATGGAACGGTGTACCGGGGGGCGTTTAAAGGCGTTGATTAAGACTCAGCTTCCTTTAGGCGAATATATTCTTAAGCCTATATGTACAGCAGCGTCTGATCGAGAGAGACTGCAGGTGTGTGTCAGTCGGACTCTCGTGAAGGAGTGACGAGTTACAGATTGGAAAATAATGAAGTTACAATTGGTCACGTATGTCAAGGTGACCTCTAAGCTTGATGAAATGCTTTGTATACAAGCTGAGACGGTAAACACTGACGGACGACATTCCTATAAGGTGGCGTGATCTATCTGTCGTGGTTTTTTTCCATTGACAATTGTATGCCTAATTCGTGGTGATATTAAATAATAATAATAATAATAATACATTGATATCCTACTATAACAACGAAACCCATGTCAACTATGTGTACTTGGGCGCCTAAAGGTTTGGGAATATGGGCCCTGGGTCGCTCGCTTTGAAGGTCGCTGTCTCAGAGGATGCGGCACTGACCGAGGAGGCGCCGAAGAAGTGATTGACGATTTCATTTAATGGTACCACTGAATGTCCCCTGCGTCAAATATATGAAGATGATGTTCGGAGAGAAAAGGATATAGAAGAGAGAAAAGAAGTGAAGCTCATCCTGCACTAGAAAAAAGGGAGATATATATGAAACTAATCTGAGGAGAGAGAAAAAAATGAAAGAAATAAACAAAATGGTGAAGTTCATCCTACATTAAAAGAAAAGGTGAAAAATAGATTATAAGCCACCGTAGCAAACAGAGAGACATTCGTTTCCGAATTTTCTGCCCATTGTTAAGTCTGGTGGGTAGAGAGAGAAAAAAATATAGATAGAAAAAGAGAAGCTCGTCCTGCACACTATAAGAAAAAGTGAAAAATAAATAGACATTCCCTTTCGAGTCTTCTGCCTGTCGTAAAGTCTCAAAGTCTCTCGTTCAGTCATCCACAGTCACAGCCGCCTCAGGCCAGCCACCCATCCTGCACTCTATATAACAAAGGTGAAAAAAAGGTTCTAAGTCACCGTAGGAAGTAAAGACATTCCCTTTCCAGTTTTCTGCCAATTCTGAAGTTTTTTTTCTTCAGTCAGCCACTCCATCAGCCATCCAACCTGAACCAGTCTTGCATTTTATAAACCAAAGTGAAAAAAAAGGTTCTAAGTCACCGTAGGAAGTAAAGACACATTCCCTTTCTAGTTATCCGCCAATGCTGATTTTTTTCCCTTCAGTCAGCCACTCCATCAGCCATCCAACCAGAACCAGTCGTACATTCTTTGAAACAAAGGTGGAAAAAAAAGTTCTAAGTCACCGTAGGAAATTCATACACATTCCCTTTCTAGTTTTCCGCAAATTCTAAAGTTTTGCCTTCCGTCAGACTCCACCACCAGCACCATGCAGCCAGCCAGAACCAGTCACCCACCGCTGATCTTCACCGCCACACTCATCGATTTCTTTCCTTCCTACCTGCTACTACCTCCATTACCTCCACCACCACAGCCGCCCCCACCGCTACTACTGCCTCCCCGCCAGCCACTTTCCGTTTTTCTTGCCCCGAGGCTTTGGTCATCACTCACCGCTGCACAACTCCGCCCGCACTCTTCGCCAAAGTCTTTCTTTGCGGACCACTTTTCTTTTCCCCGCGCGGCCCTTTCTCCCGAATCTTAATGCGCCTCGTGACCACTCCAGCGGCTCATCCTTAAACGACCTACGTGTGGCCGGGTGTAAGAGTAGTGTATGCTATGTAGTTTCTGTGCTGTGTGTGTTAAGGTTAGCTTCTGAGTCTGTTCACGAGGTACACGGTTATACTCTTAAACACTTCGGCGCCCAAGCACACATATTTGACAAGGCTTTCCTAGGAGTTGTGGGCTTTTTCAGGGGTAGTTTTATGACCCTGGTGGTTGACTGACTTCTTCTATATCATGAACCTAAAAAAACAGTCAATAAAACCCGATTGATCCCTTCTTTGTCCTTTGGAAATTGCTTTGAAGGAAACGGGTCATTTGCCGGGTGTATATTCGCATGACAGTACGGTACATTCATTGGGTATATATAGTTTTGCATACGAGTATAGTACAGTCAACTTATATAGTTATGTAGGACAAAAATTCAACGGGTATAGTCTTAAATGACACCCGCTTCGCTTGGTATAGTTTTGCATACATTCATCTGGTATAGTTTTTCACGCCACACTGCTTTCATTGGGTATTGTTCTGCATGGCACTCTACATTCACCGGGTACAGTTTTGCATGGCACTAGATTCACCGGGTACAGTTTTGCATGGCTAAAGTCGACTGGTATTGGTTTGAATGACACTCCCTTCCCCAGGTATAGTTATTCACGCCACTCCCTTCCCCCGCCATCACACACACCACAGTATAACAACCGTGATCCCGAGGTACTCAGGCAAATGTCAACAGAGCGGCCCCCTAACTGCCGGCGGCCACGCGTATCTCCGTTCCTTCAGCCAGACGAATGGAAGTGGATATGACCGGGCCAGGCCGCATTGTTTGTCCAGGGGTGTCGCCATCAGCGGGGGAGACGCGGCCGCTGTAAACGAGGCTTTGAGGGGAGGTTAGGTTAGGTGAGCTGAGGTTAGGTGAGGAGAGGGGAAGGGAATGGAGGGGAGGGGAGGTGAGTGAGTTGAGGTTATGTTATGTTAGGTTAGGTGAGGCGAGGTGAGGTTAGGTGAAATGAGGATTAGGTTAAGTTAGGTTAGGTAAGGAGAGGTGAAGTTAGGTTAGACTAGGTGAGGTGAGGTGAGGTGAGGTGAGGTGGGGAAGGAGTGTATTGTTATGAGAGCCGGTGAATGGGGGCGACACACACACACACACACACACACACACACACACACACACACACACACACACACACACACACAGAAAGAGTTGAATAAAAGTAAATATGGAGACTTGATAACAGGAGACAAACAAACCCTGTACAGAACAACGAGGTAAACACACACACACGCACACACACACGCACACACACACACACACACTCACCCACACCCACACCCACACTCATACACACCCACACACCCACACCCACCCACACACACACATTAATCACGCGAGGCAGGTCTTCGGTGTTACCTGATTCATTATTGCGTTGACAGGATTCGAACCCGGATCTACGGTTCAGCATTTCGTTGTGTCTGGTTTTATTAGTCATTTATTTTCATTTTTCTTCATTTTTTTTTTTTTTTGTTTCTGGCTTTAACCCATCCGCTGCGATTGGCACGGATTTGGCCTTCACTGGTAGCCTGGTAACATTATAGTCCCTGGTCTTTCTCTGCCTCTGTGGTGGATAGTGAAGTGTTTCCCATGTGGTATTGGTGTGCCGGATATCCCTTAACTGGTAGCCTGGTAACATATACTCCCAGGTCTTTCTCTGCCTCTGTGGTGGATAGTGAAGTGTTTCCCATGTGGTATTAGTGTGCTGGATATCCCTTCACTGGTATCCTGGTAACATATACTCTCAGGTCTTTCTCTGCCTCTGTGGTGGATAGTGAAGTGTTTCCCATGTGGTATTGGTGTGCTGGATATCCCTTCATTGGTATCCTGGCAACATATACTCACAGGTCTTTCTCTGCCTCTGTGGTGGATAGTGAAGTGTTTCCCATGTGGTATTGGTGTGCTGGATATCCCTTCATTGGTATCCTGGCAACATATACTCACAGGTCTTTCTCTGCCTCTGTGGTGGATAGTGAAGTGTTTCCCATGTGGTATTGGTGTGCTGGATATCCCGTCCCAAGATGCATGACTTTACATTTATCTTCATTGAATTGTAGCAGCCATTTTCTGTTCCATTTCTGTAGCTTGGTGAGGTCTTCTAGTAGGAAATTCACAGTCAAGGGGTTAATATTGTACGCCAGTCATTTGGGTTCATGTGGGTGGGTTGGGTTGATGCGAGAGGCGGAGGCGTCTGAGCACACCGACACACTGAGCCACACAAAAAGCTCCCTGCTACGTGCCGGCCGCAACGTTGCCAGATTATCGTACTCAGGCTCTTATATTTGCTGATTTCCGAGCCAAAAACTGTCTCCTCCACCCCGATAACTAGATTCATTTGTAGTTATCATTGAAATGGTTAGTTGTTGGTGTTTTTTTGCAATAGTCATGGGTCAGAAACTGGTAAATACGATGTTCTGAGTACGATAATCAGCCAACGGTGGTGTCAGGAGTGACAGCCTGAGACGCGTGGCTTTGAAACGCCTCTCGTCCCAGCCACCGACCCATTTTCTTAAACATTTCGGCGCCCAAGTATGCACATTTAACAAGGTTTTAGTAGGAGTCTCGAGTATTTTCAGAGATAGTTTTATGACCCTGGTAGTATTCTGACCATTGTTCCGTGCCACTATGGTGAAAAAGCACTCCTAAAAACCCGATTGATCTCCTTTCTGGCCTTTGGAAATAGTTGTGGGAGTCGGCAGCGTCTGGGAATACCGATCCAGCCTGCCTTGCCGTGCCTTGCTGTGCCTCGCTGTGCCTCGCCGTGCCTCGCTGTGCCTCGCCTCTGCTGAAAGACGTCTCCTAATTTATATCTGTAACTCCGTCCGCTCTTCAGGC